>NC_133769.1:112598396-112627335 GCF_003597395.2 Chelonoidis abingdonii
GCAAAAGGATAACCAATAGTAAAAGGTTCTATGATATAGAGAAACAAGAAGAAGTGGGACCGCTAACACTGAGGATGGATGGAGGAGGAAACATATAGGAATTATATCATGGTTATTTAGAAGAAGCTTAGAGATTAATGGAAGGATGACATGGGATGAGGATATGGAGGTAGATATTACCACATCTGAGGTAGAAACCAAACTTGAACATTAATGGACAAATCGGAGGTTCCAGATAATCTTCATCCGAAAAAAAGATAAAAGGAACTGGCACATCAAAATTGCAAAGCCCATTAGCAAAATTTTATATGAATCGGTAAACTCAGGGGGTACAATACGACTGGAGAATTGCTTAACATAGTTCCTATTTAAGAAAGGGGAAAAAGTGACCTGAGTAACTTAAGGCCTGTTATGTTTGACACGTGTCAAACATAACAGGCCTTAAGTTACTCAGGTCACTTTTTCCCCTTTCTTAAATAGGAACTATGTTAAGCAATTCTCCAGTCGTATTGTACCCCCTGAGTTTACCGATTCATATAAAATTTTGCTAATGGGCTTTGCAATTTTGATGTGCCAGTTCCTTTTATCTTTTTTTCGGATGAAGATTATCTGGAACCTCCGATTTGTCCATTAATGTTCAAGTTTGGTTTCTACCTCAGATGTGGTAATATCTACCTCCATATCCTCATCCCATGTCATCCTTCCATTAATCTCTAAGCTTCTTCTAAATAACCATGATATAATTCCTATATGTTTCCTCCTCCATCCATCCTCAGTGTTAGCGGTCCCACTTCTTCTTGTTTCTCTATATCATAGAACCTTTTACTATTGGTTATCCTTTTGCGCCATATTTGGGGTCGGGAAGGAATTTTCCTCTGGGGCAGATTGGCAGAGGCCCTGGAGGTTTTTTTCCTTGCTCTGCAGCGTGGGGCATGGGTCACTTGCTGGAGGATTCTCCGCAGCTTGAGGTCTTCAACCCACAATTTGAAGACTTCAGTAACTCAGACATAGGTTAGGGGTTTGTTATAGAAGTGGATGGGTAGGATTCTGTGGCCTGCTTTGTGCAGGAGGTCAGACTAGATGATCATATTGGTCCCTTCTGACCTTAAAGTCTATGAGTCTATGAGAAAAGTGTCCATTATTTCCTTCCTGTAAGAAACATTTCTGAGGGATGTCACCTCCTGGTGACCTGCCTTAACTTCAAGACTTTAAGAACACATTTTCAGCATAGATACTCCTTAAATATTATCAGTACATACATGTTGCAGTGATTATGATGACCAGTATGCTACTGGCTCTCAATAGACACCTCACATGCCACCCTTCAATAAACTGTTATAGATATGTCTAACACATGGGATCCCTGTAAAATCCAATGTGCCCCCTGTGACCTCTGCCAATGGGCACCAAGGGGTCACGGGGTCACACAAGGTAATTGACGTCAATGAAGTTAAACCAGTAAAGAGTTTGGCACTATCACTACAAGTTCTGCTGTTTTCAGTGCAGATTTCCATCCAGAATGTTACTTACATTTTTTCAAAGTTATTACATTAAAGCAAAAGTCATTCTGTGGAGACGAGAGATGGAGTTTCTGATTGACAAGGAGCAGCTTGACAGGCACCAAGTGACTGTAGCATTCTCTAAATGAAGCCATGTCTTATCTTTTAGACCAAGGAAAAGAGATGCCTTCAAAATCCATTTTAGAGTGAATATTAATCAACAATATTATAGTTAATGAGAACGTTTGAATAGCAGGTATAGAAAGCACGTTCCTGTTGTCTTAGTAACCATTCATTCCCCGCTGTGGAGCTAACTTAACACAAAGTACAAAGTAAATTTAACCCTCAACAATTCTGATATTTTGTTCTTTTAGCAAATGGAAACATTCCTTAGAGCCTGAAAAACTGCAGGGGAAAAATTTAGTCTAATTTGTAACACTGTCTTAGGTCGTTGCTCAGTTCACTAGTAATGCCTTAGGGACCAGATACTTTACACTATCCTTTTTAAGGTACCTGCACATAAGATACAAACAGACTCAAAAAAAGTCAGGTTACATCTGAAGATGAGTTTCTGTGGATGTTCAAGGGAAGAATAAATATTTTACCAAAAGTACCAAGGAGCATAGCTAGCGAGGTGCCTAGAGAAAGCAACTAAGGGCCAGATTCTGCCTCTCTCACTCAGGATGTTGAGTAGCAACTTGCACCTTGTGTCATCCAATTTGCTTACTCATCGTGAGTAAGGGTTCCTGAATCTAGTCCATTTACTCTTCCCAGCATCCTCTCCCAGTGTGACCTATAGCATATATCAGAGATCCCTGGAAATACAGAAACCCGCAAGTAACAATGTATTATTACTCAAGTCTTTTAAAAGAAATGTTAAGTACATTCTTGATCAGCAAAACATTAAATCTGGAACATGTACAAGCTGAAGTCAATGGGACAGTAAAAGAGAGATATAAGCTATTATACTACATCGTTACATGTAGTTCTATACTTCCAGGGATTTCCACTGCATACTGCAGATCATATTTTAAATGGACCAGTGGGAGGAGGTACTGAGGAAAGCTATTGTCCCCTTACATGCTTAAGTGCTTTGCAGAATCAGGGTCTAAAAGAGTGGGTGTTAAACATAAGATAAGAGAATACAGCAGAGGCAGTATGAATTATATGGAGTGTGTATAGTGTATTGTAAAAATCATACCAATGAATTTTTGAAATTCTGTTTTGGAGTTCAGGGGGTTAATTTCCCCTGTTCCTATGGCCCAGATTTTTAAAGGTGTTGCTGTACTCAGCATTACAATGCCTAACTGATTTAGGCTCTAGAGATCCTAATTCTCATTGACAGCCAATGAAATTTAAGCCCCTGAAGTGCCTAACTCCCTTTGAAAGTGAGATTTAGGCTCTTAAATCAGTTAGGAGCCTTAAGTCTGGGCACTTAAATAAAAAAATCTAGACATAGAAGAGCTAGTGTGGTACAGGCCAGTTCAGACTGGTGATGTGAAGCATAATACAAAACAAGCTTATTTTGAATGATTTACTGAGCTGATGGACTGTATTCCTAAAGAGAACAATTAAAATTAATCTTCAGAGATAGCCATGAGAATTTTTTAAAAGACAGGGGTCCTGTGGGGAAAAAGAATATTATGTAAACATGGAAGACTTAAAGACCATAAGATAATGCAAACAAACAAGGGGTAGAACTAAGGCCTTGGCTACACTTGCAAGTTGCAGTGCTGGTGAGGGGGTTACAGCGCTGCAACTTACCAGGTGTCCACACTTACAAAGCTCAGCCAGCGCTGCAACTCCCTGTCTGCAGCGCTGGCTGTACTCCTGGTCTGCTACGGGTGTAGCGAATCCAGCGCTGGTGATGCACGCTGGTCATCAGGTGTGGACACTCACCAGCGCTGTAATTGGCCTCCAGGGTATTAGGAGGTATCCCAGCATACCTTTTTCAGCCTCTCTGGTCATCGCTTTCGCACTCCACTGCCCTGGCTCAGGTGACCCGCCCTTTAAATGCCCCGGGAATTTAAAAATCCCCTTCCTGTTTGCTCAGCGAGGCGTGGAGTGCAATCAATCAATCAATCAGTGAACAATGCCTCCACGCCCAAACGAGCCCCAGCATGGAGCACTGCCGAGCTGCAGGATCTCATCAGTGTTTGGGTGAGGAAGCTGTGCAGGCACAGCTGCGCTCCAGCCGTAGAAATTATGATATCCTACAGCCAGATATCAAAGTCAATGCAATACAGGGGCTATGACCGGACGCGGTGCAGTGCAGGGTTAAGGTAAAGGAGCTGCGGAGTGCCTACTGCAAAGCACGTGAGGGAAACCACCGCTCAGGTGCTGCCCCCACGACCTGCCATTTTTACAAGGAGCTGGATGCGATACTTGGATGTAACCCCACTGCCAATCCAAGGATCACGACGGACAGTTCAGAGCCTGGAGTAGGAGGGGAGAGGGTGTAGAGGAACCCAAGAGGGAGGGCTACTGAGGTGTTTGGAGACTCGCAGGAGTCATGCAGCCAGGAGCTATTTTCCAGCCAGGAAGAAGCTAGCCAGTCGCAGCCGCTGGGACTTGGTAGTGAGGAACCAGCAGAGGAGCCTGTTCCCGGTAAGAAGCTTTTATTATAAGGATGGAAATGTTTTGGAGAGGAGGGAGCATGGCTGCCTGCAAGGCATGCCTAGATGTGGAATAGCCCATTGATTTGGTCTATCACGTCGCGCAGTAATCTGCCTCTGTAATCTCTTCAAAAGTTTCAGCCAGAGCGTGTGCAATGCGCTTCAGCAAGTTTATAGGGAGAGCCACCGTGTGGTCCTTGTCCCAGTCAGGCTAACGTCCGTCCATTGTGCCGTGAGGGTGTGGGGGAGCCATTGCTGCACACAGGCAAGCTGCGTAGGGACCAGGGCGGAATCCACATAGCTGTAGAGAGACCTCCCGCTCCTCCCAGGTGACCCGGAGCAGCGAGATATCGGGGAGGTTAAAATTCTGTGGAAAATGCAGGGATACTGTTAAGTGTTATTTTTCCCTGTAGCTGCTTTTGCTTTCCACAAGTCACAGAAACCCCTTGGCTTCCAGAGTGGAAGCAGCTAGCAGCCCCCCCCTTCCCAGGTGAGCCGCGTGTGCAAGATGGCTCTGTGATATTTCCCTGTAGCTGATCTTAGCTTTCCACAAGTCACAGAAACCCTTGGCTTCCAGAGTGAATCACAGCTGTAGCACCACCTTCAGTGTGAGCCAGGTGTGCCCGTGTGCAAGATGCTCTTTGCTTATTTCCTGTAGCTGATCTTCAGCTTTCACAAGTCACAGAAACCCCAGTTGGCTTCCAGAGTCAAGCAGCCCCCCCCTTCCCAGGTGAGCCGCAGCCCACCCTGTGTGAGCCGCGTGTGGGGAAAACTCACCATCTCTTCTATCTGCAGCTGCGGCCTCTCTGTGCTATGCTCACAATGTGTAAATGATGCTACAAATACTCTTAAAAACAATGCAGGCTCTGTTTAAAAGTTTATCTCTCTGTGTTTTTTTTAAAGTGACCTTGAATACTGCTCCAGCAGCGCAGACTTCTGAAAGACTACGCGAAACTTAAGAAAAAAACCAAGGAAAAGTAAGGAGAGATGGTGAAAGCAGTCATGAATCTGTATTCCACAGAAAATAAAAAGTTGCAAGACTGGAGGAAAAGGAAAGCAGGAAAAAGGAACAGGCTGCCAAGAAAAGGAGAAGGCTGCCAAGAGAAAGGAATTGGCTACCAAGAGAAGCACAGATCGGCTGCTAAGCATCCTGGAACGCCACACAGACCTCATGCAGTCAATGGTAGCCATGCAGGCAGAGCACTACCGTGGCTGCCTCACCCCATCCCAAAGCTCAACCCATTTGTGCCCCACTGTTTCCTCAAAAACACCTTCTCCAGCATCCTGGTTCTTACCACCACCAGCTGCCCCCAACACCCATACGTTCACCTAACAGCCCTGAAACTACGACCCTTACCCTATGCACTCAACCCCCATCACCATGCAGCATATTAATCCTGAAGTGCAGCAGGCATTGCAGAGCACTCAAGGAAGGACATATTCAAACCTCTGACTTTACTGCTCATCACCCTACCCCCTGCCTGTTTTATGTACTGTATTTTTAATAAAGGATTTCTTGTCTTTTAAAACAGTTTTTATTATTACAGAAAGTGTAACATACTGTACCACAAGTGAAAAAATAGGCACTGCAAATCATTGCAACCACTGCACTTAACTGTGGCCATGTGCACTTAACTGCTGTGGAAGGCACCCAACATTACTGTTGGCTTTCAGCCTCAAATTGCTCCTTTAAGGCATCCCTAATCCTTGAAGCACTGTGCTGGGCCTCTCTAGTAGCCCTGCTCTCTGGCTGTGCAAATTCAGCCTCCAGGCGTTGAACCTCGGAGGTCCATTCGTCACTGAAGGTTTCACCCTTCCCTTCACAAATATTATGGAGGATACAGCACGCGGTTATAATCGCTGGGATGCTGCTTTCCCCCACGTCTAGCTTCCCGTAGAGACTTCTCCATCTCCCCTTTAAACGGCCAAAAGCACACTCCACAGTCATTCTGCACCGGCTCAGCCTGTAGTTGAACCGGTCCTTGCTCCTGTCAAGCTTCCCTGTATATACGGTTTCATGAGCCAAGGCATTAACGGGTAAGCGGGTCTCCAAGGATCACAATGGGGCATTTCGACGTCCCCCACTGTGATCTTCCTGTCTGGGAAAAAAGTCCCTGCCTGCAGCTTCCTGAACATGCCACTGTTCCGAAAGATGCGTGCATCATGCACCTTTCCAGGCCATCCTGTGTAAATGTCAGTGAAACGCCCACTGGTGATCCACAAGCGCCTGGAGAACCATAGAGAAATACCCCTTCCGATTAAATGTACTCGGATGCCAAGTGGGTGGTGCCAGAATAGGAATATGCGTCCCATCTATTGCCCCTCCACAGTTAGGGAAACCCATTTGTGCAAAGCCATCCACAATGTCCTGCACATTCCCCAGAGTCACGTTCTTCTTAAGCAGATGCGATTAATGGCCCTGCAAACTTGCATCACCACTATTCCAACGGTCGACTTTCCCACTCCAAACTGGTTTGCGACTGATCGGTAGCTGTCTGGAGTTGCCAGCTTCCAGACTGCAATAGCCACCCGCTTCTCCACTGACAGGGCAGCTCTCAGTCTCGTGTCCTTGCGCTGCAGGTTGGGGCGAGCTCAGCACACAGTCCCATGAAAGTGGCTTTTCTCATCCTAAAGTTCTGCAGCCACTGCTCGTCATCCCAGACTTGCATGACGATGTGATTCCCACCACTCAGTGCTTGTTTTCCCGAGCCCAAAGGCGGCGTTCCACGGTGCTGAGCACGTCCGTTACTGCCCACAAGCAATTTAGTGTCAGGCACCGTCAGCCGAATCTATTTCATCATCTGAGCTCTCCTCACTGTCACTTTGGAGCATAAGGAATAGCTCAGCTGCCAGACGTGATGTGCTGGCAACATTCATCAGCAAAGTCCTCAGCAGCTCGGGCTCCATTTCTTACTGAAATCACGCTTCAGACTCAGAATGGCACCAAACGGCTGAAAAGGGAAGTGATGCACCTCGGGTCATTGGAACAGGAAGCGGAATGACCCGCACCCTTCCATCCCCTTCCCACAACCCACAGCGCCAAAATGGGACGAGGTGCTCTGTGGGATAGCTGCCCACAATGCACCACTCACAACAGTGCTGCAAATGGTGCAAGTGTGGACACACTGCAGCGCTGGTCGCTGTCAGTGTGGACACACTGCAGCACTGGCCATACACAGCTGTATGACCACAGCTGTAACTACCAGCGCTGCAAAAATGTAAGTGTAGCCATGGCCTAACGCTGTTAAAGGGCATCCTTAATTCTGGTATTAGCTTGTGAGAGCATGACATTTCCACCTTAATTCTTCTCTTTTTACTATAACTATTTTGTTATCTATGTTATGGAAGCACCCACAATGTGCTAGGTGCTTTCTAAACATATAGGGAGAGACCATCCTCATCCCAAAGAATTAAAATATACATAGACCAGACCTTCAAATATTTCACTTGTCTAAGTTTTGGTTTTAATTTTTTGTCTTCAATTCTTTCTCCTCCCCGCCTACCAAACGCTCCTCCCCTCTAGCCAAAAACGCCAACCACCCTGCTCTGCCTTTTCTGCTCCAATGTACTTTCTTTTCACCTTGTTCTCTCCATGGCAGAGATTAAAGTCCAGTAAAAAAGCCTGAAAAATGGGCACAGAAATCTTTTGTGACTTTGCTGTGAAGCACAGAGGTCTTGCAGACTGTACAGAACAAGCAAATATGCCAAAACCTGTTTCCACTGCCAAACTTGTAAGTATCATGATCCCCTCTAAGTCTGATATTTGAAAAAGCATTGTCAAGGCAGGAGGGTGAAAAAGACACAAGGACCAAGTCAGAGGTGCTTCGCACTGCATTCCACCTATGGATGGTAGTAATGACTGTAAGATTTTCTTTTTGCTGTGCAGTCCCTTTGATTCCTTCAGGGAGGCTGTTATCCACTAGTATTGAAATTCCTATCGAAAAAATGAAAACAGTTGAGGTGATCCTGCAAGGTGCTGATCAGTCTAGCCCCAGTCTAGTAAAGCATTTAATCAGGTGTTTAAACACAAGAGTTTAAGTGCATTGCTCTATATGAGTCAAAGTGCTCAGTCCCTTGTATGAGCTCGCCCTCAGAGTTTAAGAAAAAAAACTCACATTTGAATTGTTTCTTTAAAAACAGGATTGGATTTACGTATTATAAAAATGTTGTTTCTGTGTTTCAGTGTAACAAAGGAAGTCTAAGCCTAATTTTCTACTGCATCGTACTTCACAGTCATTTATATCAGGGCAAAGTGGGTATAAAGCCCCAACTTTCACAGCTGTAAGTGACACAAGGTGCAAGAGACTGGACAATCAGGCTCTTCGTTTCCTGGAAACTTTGATTACTGAAAAGAAGATCCATTATGTGTGTGTGTTCTTGTTCTATTGCCATTTCCACCTTGCAGCAGGGAAAGTTTGTGCTGCTGTTAGCACACAGACATTGACATTGGGTCCAGCTTCAAAATGGCTTTGTGCCTACAAACTCTGCATTTGTTGGCTTTGCCAAGGTGGGAGCTTTCACTGTTCTTTTTTTTTTTTTTTAATTCTGACACACACATCCCTCAACAGCTATACAATGTTAAGAGCTTGTGAGGGGGGGTGTGTATCCCTCACTAAGATGAGCAGGAAAATGGTGATCCAGGCACTTAGAGATAGGATGAAAAGAGGAGGCAGTGAAAAGGCCTCTTAAGGGAAAAGGAAATGTTTTCTCTTGATCTCCCACCCCTCTTCTTGGAGCCCACAGAGGAATAATGATAAAATCATGAGCGCTAGCAACATGGTAAATGTCACATAGCAAGCAAATACCAAAGGGTGCAAACACAGCTGACATGTATGCATTTAAATATTCAAACATAGAGGGTAAGTTCTTTGAGGGAGAGATTTTTCACTGTGTGTCTACAGGGTCTAGCTAATGGAACCCAGATTGGGTTCTCCATCTGTATTGTAGTAGCACCTAATCAGAAAATAAGAGCTATTAAAAGCAGCATGCTAATTAGTGTATAAAACTGCCATTTATAGAAACTTATTTTGAAACAAAGATTGTACACATATTTGCAACTCTAATGATGTATAGTTGTAGGCCATTTTCTGCTAGTAGTAAATAAAATAAAAAATAAAAATACCTACTTTGTACGCAGTGTTTTTCATCCACCGATCTCAAACCACTTTACAAAGGAGGTCAGTATCATTATCACCCTTTTATAGATAGAGAAACTGAGGCACAGAGGGGGAAGTGACTAACCTAAGGTCATCTGGCAGGCCAGTAGCTGATCTGGGAATAAAACTCAGTCATAGTCCAGCACTCTATCCACGAGGCACCACTGCCTTAAATATAAATGACTATTTAAGAGATATGTGCATGCACATCTGTGCATGTGCACACATATCTCTTAAATAGTCATGCAAATTAGTTTATATAGCTAAATAAATAAATTGGGAATATTGACTCAGCTCCAGTGATGTTGCCTGGCTGACCTTCTCAGGAAGACAAGGTATAACACCACATAACAGAGGGAGTTCAGAATGATCTGCTCCCTAATCACTCACTCTAGTGATCCATTAGAAATGCAGAGATGCATTTCCTATCTCTGTTTTCAGGACGCCCTACTAATCTGACATTCATTGATCTGAGTTTGTCTTCTGGATTGTTAATTCGTTTGTGTTCCTAAGTGGCTGTAACTGGTTTTCTGTCAGGATTCTTCTAGGATCTGATAGGGCCTCCCTTGATAAATGAATATTCTTGCTGTATAACTTTTATAATAATATTTAATTATAGCTAGCCAGGGTTTTACAAAATACTGTAATATAGCAAAGGACAACACCAGCCTGAGGATATTCTGGCTACTTTAGCAAATGTCATAGCTTATCTTTTGAGTGAATCCATTTAGATATATTGCAGTTAGCTTGTCTAAAATTGCCCCAAAAGGGCAATGCAGTCTATTTTTTTCAAAAGGTACATTTCCATTACTGCAAAACCTGAAAATTATAGGGACATTAGCCATTGTATTGAAATAATGGGTTAATTATTAAATGCAAAGCACTGACAATTTTTTCTTAAAACCGCTGCATCTATTCCAAGCACAGCAGTGAATGTGGGTATGAAACAATAAAACCCCAATACTATCCAGAGTTGTGTGTTATACTCACATATTAACTTGAATCATAGCAAACCAGATTTGCTTGTGCCATTCAGTTACAATTTTTGGACACTTTTCTCTGTTTCAAATGGCAGAGTTGGTATGTAATTTAATAGCAGTATTTCCACCTGAAATCCCTTTTTGTTTGTGTGCAACAGCTATTCATGGTTTCATTGTAAATGGAAGTACAATGACTCCATATCGGCATTTAAAATAGCATACAGTGTATATGCACATATATTTGTTTCTACCTGGGGGAACGACCAATATTTAGTTCCAAGGCACTTTACCAAATGAAATAATTAATGACCGGATGCACTGAAAGAAAGTGCTCAATAGACAAATTGGATCCTACTGCCTACTGGAAATAACAGGCAGTCAAAGCAATATGGAACCTCATTTTTAACACCATAATTAGCGGCCAACAGGATCTTCAGCCAAGTAAAATCAACAGGCTGCTGGCAGTGATGTTTGTGATGTCATAGGTGGCATTCTTCCCTTTGAGTCAACACTGATTTAATGAGTCAACATGGTGTTAGGGGAACTGTGCTGCTAGAGCTGCTGTGCTTTGGAAAGAATCCAAGACCATTTGCTGACATTAAAATCAGCACTCTTTTGTAGGGGTGTTGCCCTTAGTGTTCTGGCTACATTCCAACTCAGATCATTGCAATTTGCCCATCAACATTGTTCCCATGGTGTCAGAAGGAAAATATGTTTTTCATCTCCACTTCTAAGCCATAGCGTTTCTGCGGCTACTGCACAGGTGCTATATTTCACCCGTTTTAGTGGTGTACGGGTGAAGTAATGTATCAGGAGGTGGGGGTGATATTGCCCTCTAATGGCCAGTCCAAAGAGGCCATGGGAACCTGCTGCTGTTACTGTTACTACTACCAACTGAGGGAGATCTCCTTTCACTTAAGTGGTGGAGCTCTGGGTCTTTTAAAGCTAAAAGTCCAGAACTGAAATTCTGGCCTCACTGAACTCAATAACAGTTTTGCTATTGACTTCAGTGGGGCCAGGATTTCACCCTAGGGCTTTGATCCCAGTTCCATGTGATTGATTAATTGTGTCTATTTGCTGAATGTTGATGTGTGTTCATGTGCTGGATCCTTTAAAGATGAGAATAAAATAGATAATAAAGCTATAACAAGCAGTATGGTAAAATCCTCCCCCTTCAGAGAGCCACTACAAGGACTACATATCAGTACAGTAACTAGTAAAGGAAACAGGGTCTCTGTCTCTCACACATGCAGATTAACAAATCCATTCCTAAGGATTTAAGTGGAATGTAAGGCCCAGATCCACAAAGGGATGTAGGCATCTTAGGTGCCCAAGTCCCATAACTCCCTGGCCATTTTGTGTGGAGTTAGCCTCTGAGCATGTCTACTGGATTGGACTATCCAGATGGGACAGGCATTTCCTCACCTCTCTTCATCTGTCTTGAGGATTGTGCTGGGCCTTAGGTGGGAGACAGGAATTTAGGCACTTGCCTGATGCATCGGTACTAGGGTGACCAGACAGCAAGTGTGAAAAATCGGGACGGGAGTGGGGGAAATCGGGACTGTCCCTATAAAATCAGGACATCCACTCATCCTAATCAGTACTCAGGCCTAGAGGCAGAAACTTATGAACCTAGGAACTTTTACAGCAAACATTTAAGTGCCAAGTGAGTTTAAGTGCCTACAGGGTGAGGAGGCAGCTGAGTGCAGGTTTTGTGGATTGCAGTGGTACTTAAATATGAACTTTAGGCACCTAAATCCATTCGGGCATCTGGGATAAGTCTCTGTGCTAGTCCTCACCCCAGAATGAGAGTAAATGTTTATAGGACTGGGCCCTATATCCTTATAGCATTGTCCTTACATGTGAAATAAGCTGATATAACAATCTGTTACATGTAAAATGACACTATGTAAGTAAATGAAAAAATGTTGCAGCCCCCCCACTTTCTTCTCAGATATCTTGAAGTTGATTCAGAGCTAGGAAATAAGCTATTTAAGTTCTAACCATGAACAGAAATGGAGAAATGTGTCATCTGCATGAATCTGGAAGTTAGATATTCTTGGAAGCGATACAGAAAGTGGGTAATTTCTGCTTTAAAAGGTTCATCTTGGAATGGAAATCTGAAAGTTTTGTTTTTTTTTCTTTCAATTCCATTTCCACAATGAACTTTACAGAAATTCATTTCCTGCTCAGATCTCAATTAATTTGGTATTTTTCTATTGAGTGATTTAAAAGTCCAATTCCTCAAGACCATGCGGTGGAACTCTGTTTTATTAATATAGTAGCCTTGTTAGGAGTGCTAGTGACAATGTGGGATTCAGGCCTGTATTTTTGCCTGAGATAGAATTTTGGGTCTTGCTTGCCTATTTAATTCTTGATACCCTTATATTGTTAACTAATATGTGTGAACAAAGGGATCCTTACATAGTGTCTTTGTCCTTTGTTTACACATATTAGTGTCAGAGTAGCAGCCGTGTTAGTCTGTATCTGCAAAAAGAACAGGAGTACTTGTGGCACCTTAGAGACTAACAAATTTATTAGTCTCTAAGGTGCCACAAGTACTCCTGTTCTTTTTACATATTAGTATGTTGCTTCTGCCTAGCCAGATGGGTTTGTTAGTATAATGGGAACAGATAAGAACAGTTAGTGTTCCTGGGCATGGAGGGACTATAATATATGAGTATACATTTTAAGACTGCCTCAATTCCTATCTCAAGGCAAGGTCAAGCAACCAGTCGGGAGGAGCAAGGGGGGATTAGGGGGAAGGTATAAAACACTAAAAGGCCAAAGACATGCCAGTCCATGACCATAGCACAACCTCACTCCTTACCCTTCCCATGGGGTACAAAAGAGGTGGGATGAAGACCCCAGACCCATGACCTCCCAAAACAGAACATGACCAGTTGTTAGGGGTGGGACTGTGGGCATATATTTCAGGTATAATTATGGCTGCTGGGGAAGAGGGGGGAGGGGACACTGGGAAACAAGGCTCTGTGGCATCAGAATGATAGTATATATGCTTACTGGAAACTAACCCCAATAAACATTGCATGGCCTGCACTTCGGACTTCTGGTCTTCTGCTTTCTGTTGGTGTGAGAATCAGGGGAGATGGTGAAGGGAAAGCCCTCTAACAGGCCTCAAAGCTGAAGAACACTTACAGTAGTTTTAAGATAGAATTTTTCAAAAGTCAGAGTTATTGAGTTAAGACCAGAAGGGACCATCCAGTGTGACTTCCTGTATAGCACAGGCCACCAATACCACCCATAATCCACCCACTAAACCCAACACTCGAAGTTAGACCAAAGTATTACATCTCACACAAGTTGAGACTATTATGTGCCAAAAGCAAAAGGTAGGAAGGTCCCAGGTGCACCAGTGCCCAGGGCCCCTGCAATAGCAAGGAAATGATTAGGTGAAATATATCCAGATAATCCTGGCAAGTGACCACATGCTGCAGAGCAAGGTGAAAACCACCTACGTTTACTGCTAATCTGACCTGGTGGGGCAGTGGGGCGGAATCTTTCCAAACTCCACACATGATGACCAGTTTGGTCTTGAGTATGTGAGCAAGAACTAGCCAGCCATGTGCCTGCATGAGAGAATACTTGGTGCCAGCTCAGACCACTGATCCTTCCAGTCAAGTATTCCATCTCCAGCTGTGGACATCCCTGAGGCTTCAGAGGAAGGAGGTCCCTTCCTGATGCATGCAGGTGGCCAGCTGAAACTCTGAAGCATGTGCTTTTAGAAACATAAGATATAAACTGGAAGTGAACTCCAGGGCTGCTGAGCCCTGCCCCCTACCATCACAAGGAAACCCGTTGATAGAGGCCCATTGGTGGCTCACTATTCTGTTTCAGCAACTCTTGTCAGGCCTGACATACTACATCTAACATGTTGTCATGATATTTATCCAAAAGGTGGCACATCATATATCACTGGAAAACTAATAGTTGACTGATCATTAATATTCTTGCACGATGAATGTATGGTAAATCCACAAAGGACTTTATAAATATATGCTGGAAATATGTGGCTAACATGTTTAAACTAGGTATGTTGGGATAGTTGATAAATAGGTTCTGTTTAGACAAAGGAAGCCACCAACACTTCAAACCAGGCATGGCCACATCCAATGGGCTATTCCTTTGTATTTGAGGCTGCAGGAAGAGACCACTTTCATTGTAAAAATCACCAGCAGGATCGAAGGCAGCAGGGAGCCTTCACCGGACACCATGGCATCCACAGTCAGCATGGAAGAGGAGTTTTGTCTGTGCTTACTTTTCAAATGATTAATTTTCAAGGTTTGCTGGACGATAAAAAGAAAGGGGAGAGAACCTCATAGTTGTCCATTACTGGGCAGATAGAAGAGGCCAGGGTTCTTGTGCATCTGAGAAAAATTGATCCTTCAACCAAAGGGGTTGAAGTCTCAGGGAACTGAATATAGGTGAGAGACCTTCTTAGGCATCCTCTCACCCTGCAGACCTTTCTCACTACAGGAACCACACCCTCCTCTTTATGACTGAGCCCTCCAGCCAGATCCCCATATGTGTTACCCTTCTTGGCTGGTATAATGAAGTCTTTCCAGGACAAATCATCTCAGGAAGTCTGCTGCCCTCTGCCTGGTTTGTGCCACATCCCCAGTAGCTGGTAGAGGAACCCAGACCCGCCCTCTACTTTGGGTTCCCACTCAGGGGCCCTCTGTTCAGCAGCCAAGGCCTGCACTGTCCTTCCTTCCTGTTATCTCCCTGAGTCTTTTCCTCCCTTCATAGCTTCCACCCTTTTTGCATTTGCCAGCCTCTCAACTGTCTCCTTTCAGGGAGTAACTGTGAACTACCCTAACACATCTCACTTCTCCCAGTCCTCCTTCCATCACATTCAGGCCCCCTTCCTCTTTGCAAAATGTTACTGCTGGAAATACTACTGCCTGAGACTTGTGTCTTACAAATGTGATGCAGCTATTTCCTAACTTTGTTCTCAGTCATTTTCACAACAAGGTACTTTTTCAATGTGAAATGTTTGCATTTTTTACTACAAATTTATTTCAATCGAAAAGCACATTCAAATGTTCCAGTTCTGAATTTAGATAATGATATGGGGGTTGAGGTATTTTGCACAAAGTGAGTCCATTTTTAAGGGAAAATGAGCCTACTTTCACTCTAAATTATGAAGGTTTTTCAGAAAATTGGTTCATTTTCATAATAATATGAAACATTCAAGTCTCAATGTCTTGTCAACTTAAAAAAAAACAATTTTTGATAAACTTCTAATCACTTAAAAGCTCCAAAGCCAATGTAATGGTTTGCTCATGACATAGTAGCATCTTCAAACCAAAAGCATATTGATTTCATTTGCAGAGTAGATTGCAATAATATAGTTAAAATGAAAGAGGGAAAAAAATCCTTATGGAAAGGAAGATTCACGCATAGTTCCAACTGAAATGAATATAGCTGTGTGATGGGATGGATAAACCACAAAGAGAGGAGTTAAGGGTGCAGGAATAACTCTGGGCCTGGGAAGCCCTACCCCCACGGGCCTGCTGGGCATGCTCCCATTGGAAGAGGGACTTAAAATGTAATCTCTTCAGCACAGCAGGGTACTGAGTCTTGCACTTCCTGCTGCCAGGATGGCATTCCCAGGGGGAGGTCTGCTGCATGGACCTGAGACTTCCTACCCTGATGAGACCAGATTTCCAGGGACAACTGCCAGCTATGAAATGCCCAAAGGGGAGAGGGATCAGTTTGGTAGGAAGAGGCCCAGAGGAGAGCCTTAACAGGACCTCCAATAGTAGACTCCTGCCTTCTGGTGCTCACAAGGGCCCCTGGGTCAGAACCCAGTGGAGTAGGAGGGCCCCCTACCCTGTAACTGCTATGTGGGTCTGCCACCACAGACTGTAACCACTCAACCTGCTCACAACTGGTGGAGAATATGGTTGAGTTGTCAGGTGTCCAGTGTTTTACCAGAATGTCCAGAACGTCCACTGCTGACCGGGCCATTAAAAGTCTGGTTGGCTGTCCACAGTAGGGCAGGTAAGTTGGCCATCTTGGACTGCTTTAATATGTCTCTGGGAGGTACCACCAACACTTCTGCAGAGAAAAATACCTACTGGGGGCCCATCCTTGGGTTATGGCCCAGCACCTCAAGGATTATTGCAGGTTATAGAGGAAATTGTCCTTGAGCAATTTATCCAGACTCTCCTGGTTAGGGGATGGGAGTGGGTGAGGACACATTGACCTGGCACACTGTCAGAGGTTGTGGGGCTCATGGAAAAATTACCTAGATACTGAAAGGCCAATCTTCCAGACCTCCAAAGTTGGAAGCCCTGAAATTAGGCTGTTGCCAAATGTACAGGTCTGAGCATAACAGAGAGAATGGGGGACAGGAGACAGAAGGCTGAGGAGGGATCCGAGTCCCTTTAGAGGCAGAGACTCTAAGGTAGAATGAGAGTGGCCCAAGACACCAAGAACTAAGGAGCCAGGGAGCATAGAAGCTAAGACTTCTCTGACTGGGGCAACTCTGATGGAGGGTGGAGGTTACCCAGCAGTGGGCAGCTGCGTCAAGGGTGGGGAACATGGCCACTTTCAATATTACTGCCTCTTTATGGACTGTAGCTACAGGCAGACCTGGATGGTGGCCTCTAGAGCCAGCAAACAGGGGTTGGCCAAAATAATAGCCCCCTGAGGATCTATGCAGCTGAGTTGAAAGCACTAATAGATTCCAGGCGCAGCCAGACCCTCCTATGGGAAAAAAGCTGGTTGAGGTCCAGGAATGTGTCCAACATGATCTTCCTACAGAGTATACATAGGGATATGCATCTGTAGCCTACAAAGGAGATACAAGTGCCAGTGGGGAACCACAGTGAGACTCTCAGTACGGAGGTAGTGGCCTCTCTTGCCTACTAGGAGGTCCTGAGATGAGACTGGAAGTACTTTGGTGAAGTCTTGCAGATACTGTGACCCCAAGACTGTGGAAGGAGCTGGGCTGATGCAGGAGTATGAGAAGATCTGGGGGAAGTGACCTTACAACAAACACAGGAGCTCTGAAAGACCAGCAGGACCAGCAAACTCAAAGCTCCATGGTTACGGAATGGCTGACCTAGAACAAGGACTTCATCAGGGGACAGAAAAGAGATATCACCTCGAGCCAGGCATATGAACAGCTGGCAGCTGTCAAAGGACAGGTAACTGACCCACATAAGGCAGTACAATGACTATGCTTTGAGTTGAGAGGCAAACTCCTCTACTGGGTGACACAGACTAATGAAGTCTGAGCCCAACTCCTAGTACCCCAGCTCTTCTGAAGGGAGTTACTCTGGCTTGTGGGGAAAAAAAAACAATGGAAAGAATTACCTGCCAGTTCTATTGGCCAAGCATCCATAAAGAGGTAAGAACGGCTGCATGTCCTGCCACAAGTCCCAGCTGACAGGACCCAAGAACACTCCAAGGGTCCACCTGATACCAATGGTAGTAGATATCCCTTTTGAGCAAACCAGTATGGACTTGATCAGGCTCCCAGAGAGAACAATGAATGGATACTAGCACATACTGGAGATCGTAAATGATGCAATGCAGTACCCTGACGCTATTCTGCTTCACGCAACCAACATTACAACCATAGCAGCAGAACTCATGCAGGTCTTTGGGGATCCCCAGCCTCACAAGGAAATAACAGACCAAGGTGATGAATGTCATGTCATGACAGAAGAACTTGTGGGAGCTGCTGAAAATCCAATCTTTCAGAACTTCTATCACTCCCAAACAGATGGGCTAGTCAGGTACTTCAGTGGGACCCCAAAGGTGAAGCTGTGAAAGAGTATGGCTGAAGATCCCTGCCTATGACTGCTTGTTACCATCCCTCCTATTTGCAGGGCATGAGGTCCCCCGGGCCTTGATGGCATTCCTGCTCTTCAAATTGGTGGACAGGAAGCAACCATGGAGGATTTTAGACCTTTCTCTGGAAACCTGAGAGGAACAAGAGCCCAGAGGCACTTGGGAAGTACAGTACATTCTACAACTGTGAGAGAAGCTGAAGACCTTAGGGACCTTTGCAAAGGAAAATTTCTTAAGGTCCCCAAAGTGTCAAAAGCAACCCTATGACAAGAGCACCTGCCCATGTGAATTCCAGCCCAGTGACAGAATACTGTTGCTATTTCCCAGCTCAGAATCAAAATGAATGACTTAATGTCAAGGGCCCTTCAAGGTGTTACACTGAGTGGCAGCACTAGCTTATGAGATTTGACAACCTGAGAAGAGGAAAAAGACTTAGATTTATCATATACACCTTTTAAAGGCTTGGCAGGAACATGAGAGCTTATTCATAACACCCTTCCCCCTGATTCAGAACTGGCCTCTCCAGCTCAGTTATACCAGGACTCAGACACAATCACCCTGGGGGAAGGAGACTAGCCATTCCAACGGACTTAGATGTTGCAGGTGGTCTGATCTTTCCCTTCCATGGAGCCGCTGCTTTACTGCGTTATATCCGAATTTGTGTTATATTGGGTTGTGTTATATTGGGGTAGAGGTGTATTACAGTAGCGTCAAGAAGACCCAGCCAAGATCATTATACTAGGTGTTGTACATACACATAGAGAGAGACAGTCCCTGACCCTAAATAGCTTACAATCTAAATAGACAAGCCTGAGAAAGGAAGTATTATCCACATTTCACAGATAAAGGAACTGAGGAACAGGCTCATCCAAGAAATTGACTCTGGATACAAGGAAACCTGGAAAACTAAGAGATGATTATGTCACAAAATAATAGCTTTAGGTCTGGTGGGACAAAGTAGCACTCATCATATGTTAAGAGACTGGAGATGGGGGTCACATATGTGCCAGCTGATTTTCAGATCCACTTCTCCTAGTCTGCAGTTTAATTTTTCACTTTCCGCCCCCAAAAATCTGGCTTTGTTTATAAAGAACCTATCTCACAGCAGTATCTAGGATACTGTACATAGTAAGTCAAGAACTGGGTTCTATGCCCAGAAGGACCATCATGCAAAAATAGCAGGCAAAGAAAAAGTTTCTATCAAGAGAAGAGTTGGTGCAGAAAGGGGAGCCAAAATGATGAAAAGTGGACTGCAACAAGAATGCTGATTGAGAAGGAACCTCAGTACAGACAGCAGCCCAGCTAATTCCAGCTGCTTTAAAGAGACACAGAGACTGAGGTGGTTGTTCAAGCACCTCAGGACTTGATTAGCAGGTTTTGTGCCCTGATGAGTTAAAATTTAGGATCTTGATGAGGGAAATGAGGAAAAATAAACAGACTTTTCATTCCAAAGAGTGTTCTTCCAACTCTCTTAGCACAGCCAGAGTGAACCCAGCTGATTTGTCACCATATCACAACAGATTCTGGATGGAAGGTCGGTGGAAACCCACCATCCCCTTACCAATAAGATGTGGGACACTTATATTGGGAGCCACAGGCAATGTTGGATTTTAGGATGGTAGAGGAATCTCACAGCAGATGGTGGAGCCCCATTGTCCTGGTGCCCAACATAGATGGAACAATGTGGTTTTGTATCTACTTTAGGAAGGTAAATGCAGTATCTGCATTTGACACACATGCCATGCCCTGAGTTGATGAATTGAAGGAACAATTGGGGGCTGTGAAATACATTTCAACCCTAGATCTGTCCAAGAGCTACTGGCAGATTCCATCCAACAAGGAGGTCTCAAGAGAAAATAGCTTTTTCAACCCCTTTCAGCATGTACCCTTCAAGACTGTAACTTTGAGGGGTTGCAGACACCTTCCAAAAGTTGATGGACACAGTCCTATGACTGCATGGCCGGTATGCAGTGGGCTACATCTATGATAGTCATTTACAGTTGGTGGTTGGGAGAAACACCTCAAGCATACATTGACGATCCTATAGGCCCTTGTGTAAGTCAGCTCGTGGCTAAACCAGCCAAGTGACAGTTGGGGTTTCATGAGGTGGTGTACTTGGAATACACTTTTGGAAGGGAAAATCTTAGGCCATTAATCAGGAAAGTCCAGGTCTTCATGGAGTGCTCTATCTGCTCAACAAAAATGCAAGTTTGACAATTTCTGGGTGTGGCCAGCTACTATAGATGGTTCATACACAGCTTCAGCACAATAGCCGCACTCCTCACAGGCCTGGGGACGAACTGTAGTCCCAAGAAGGTTGCCTGGCCCAAGGGCTGTGACCAACTCTTCAGACCTCAAAAGACCTCCTCAGCAGGGAACCAGTCCTCTTCCACCCAGACTTCACAAAACGGTTCATACTCTACACCCAAGCTTCAGATGCAGGGCTAGGGATCATACTGTCCCACAATTTTGATGGGGAAGAACATCTGATACTCTACATCAGCTGCAACTTATTTCTCTGGGAGAAGGCTTACTCGACTATAGAAAAAAGACGGCTTGGTGGTGAAATGGACCATAGAAGTATTATGATATTAAGTACTGGAAAACCCCTTCCTCTTGATAACTGATCATGCACTCCTCCGCTGACTCAGTTCTGTGAAAGATGCTAACCCCTGGATTATGAGGTGGTGTTTGACCTTACAGCTTTATGCATTCTGGGTGGGCCACGGATGAGGAAACAAACACCAGAATGCAGATTTATTTTCCTGGGGCAGGGGACTGCAGTGCTTGGATGAGGATGCCCTAGCGCCTGACTTAAGGTTGTGTGTGTGTGTGTGTGTGTGTGTGTGTGTGGGTGTGTCTCTGTCTGTCTGTCTGTTATGGGGTGCATAAACCCCACATTAGAGAGTTAAGGATGTAGAAATAACTCTGGGTCCAAGAAGCCCTGCCCGATAGGCCTGCTGGGCATGCTTATTTGAAGGAGAGACTTTAAAGGGTGTCTCTTTAGCACAACAGTTTGGTGGGCAGAGAGGGCATATCTGCACTTGCTGCTGCAGAGGGACTAGGCCAGGAAGACATTTCTAGCAGGAGGTCTTCTGCAGAGAGCCAAGACTCTCTATGCTACTGAGACCCATGAACCAGGTTGCCAGGGACAACTGACAGCCATGACATTCCCCTTCAAGGGGCATGGGGGCAGAGAGGTAGGAAGAGGCATAGAGGAGAGCATTAGCCGGATCTCTGGTAGCAGACTCCTGCCGTATGGTGCTCCTAGGTCAGAGTCAAGAGTGCTTCTGGGTCAGAACCCGGTGGAGTGGGAGGGTCCATGTTTCACTACCCCATAAGCGTTAGGTGGGGCTGCCACCACAGGTGATAACTGCAAGGTGGGAAAGCCCACTCCACTCACAAGCTATTTCAAGTTAAGACTTTTGTCCCACAATCAGAAATGCACAGGGACCCTGTGCCTGTGTGGTCACCCATTGATCTAGGTAGGCTGTGGTTGGTCAAAAGTCTAGATTCAGTTGAAGAATTGGGGTCATAATATTTTACATCTTGCAAGAAAAATATACCTAAATCTGTTACATTATGTAAAAGTCTAATCACAAATGCAGTTGGATGGTGGCATAATTAGCAGGCTTGATTCTAAAGTGCATGTAGCAGCAACCACTGCCAACTGGCTTGCTTGGGACCCATGAGAGAGACTAGAGAAGTGGTTTTCAGACTTTTTGAGCTGAGCCCCCCCTTTGAGTTACAATTTTTGGTTGCACCCCCCCGACCCAGACAAAAAGTGGTGAATCAGGATAAGGAGATGGTGCTTCTTCTCCAAGCCCCATTGTGCGCCATCGCTGCTCACTCCCTCGAATGTTTCTCTGTGCCCCCCCAGGGAGGTGTGCCCCACAGTTTGAAAACCTCTGGACTAAAGAGATGGAGAAAAGTGTCTGTTCTTTCACCCAATCACAGAGATCCTATTGACTTAATTGGGGCAGCATCATACCCAAAGAAAGTATACTTCCTGGTGCAACATAAATGCAAAGTCCCTTGCAGGCATAGTCTGATTAAAAGCTGTCTCAGAATGGGGAATAGAGAAAGCATATATAGGGTATCCAGGCAAGTCGTGGTACATCTCTACCCTCATTGTAAGGGCTTTGTTCTGCTCCCTTTACTCATACAAAATTCCCATGTTATCAAGAGTATTCAAATGGCAAGCTGTCTGGTGCAGGGGTTGTAGGAACAGATTTCTGATAGCCCAGAGCTCAGTAACATACTTAAACCACTGCCAGTAGCTGGAATACCAATTGCTGTGCTTATTGCTGAAAGCAGCTAAAAGGAGGCCTTTCTGAAATCTTAGCATGACTAACAGACCAGGAGGGGAGGGGTCAGTGACCACAAGGAGTACATATGACCCTCTGCCTTCCCAACTTGAGTTGTTTTTCCAAAGCATGTGGTTTTGCAAGATGGAAAGTCTGGCAATAGTTAACTGTCACTATACAGCTGGTTAATTGATGGAAAGTTTCTCTGCCTAACTAATGGAAAACTACAGGCTGGAAATCTCCACGCTGAGCTTCTGCTCAGCGGGGGCGGGGAGGGGTTGTTTGTTTGGTTTGTTTTTTGATGAACAAGCTATGTAATACTAACAAATTGGGTTATAAAAAGAGGAAGAAATCTGAGCTGGTTGGACACTTGAACGCTTGGATACCTCTCAAGTTCCCTTGCAGATGGAAGGCTAGGCACTGGGCATTTGCAGTTATCCACTTGAGACCTCCTCAAGACTCTGAATAAATATGAATCTGGGATTTTGGGGGGTGTTTTACTAACCTGTTGTGGATGCGTGTAAGTGCTGGAGACAAAATAAAGTAAATATTTAAGTGAAAGCACTCTTGTATGGTGGTGTTTGTGTCAGCCACCTATCAGTCAGACGGCCATGTCTTGGTTGATTTATTTCCTGCTGCCGCCTCGCCAACAGGCAAAGTTACCAAGAGCTTTGGGTTCAGAAACCCTGGATAACAGGGACCATCTTTTTGTTTGTACAGCACCTAGCACACTGGGGTCCTGGTCCATGACTGGGACCTGTAGCTGCTATCACAATACAAATAATAAATAGGAGCAGCATGTTGGGGTGGGACAGGGTACAGCTCCCCCTTCTTCTGCTGATGTTTCCTCTCCTCTCGATGACTTGGAAGAACAGTGTGCCCTCACAGTTCCCCAGTCCCTCTTGGGTGTTGCTGGAAGGCCTTGCTCTCCTATTTCTATCTACTGTAGATCACAGTACCTAAGCCAGTGCGAGTTTTCTGCAAATAAGGACTGAACAGCAGAGCTCTGAAAATTCCTGTTAAATTTCCCCTTTTCCCACCTCCCAAATCATTCGTGCACTGTAGGAAGGTAGGAGACATTGGATTGGGAGAAAAACTCTTCCAAATTAATTAATCAAGTGACTTGCTCACGTGATTTTTTTTTCCTTTCCTGAGCCCATGTTATATAAGAAAATGGGCCAGTTATTTTTTAAATACTTCAGTCTGAGTGGTGGGGTTGGAGAAGAGCATTAAGCAAGAATTATGTTCATTGCGTTGCCATCCATTCCAACATGTCAGTTCAGAACAGTTGGTAACATAGTGACAGGCTGCAGCACTTCATTATCATAATCTGCTACCTTTAATACAGTATTTGACATTTCAGTCAGACACAGCTTTGAGCCTAAGCTGACAACTGCTTTATGCTTTCCACCCAAGAATATTGCCATATTGGACATGTGTACCATACCGGGCTTTTGTCATCACTGGATCAAGATGAACCAAGAACCATACCAGGCATAAAGAAGCTGTGTTTATATACTAATGTCAAACTAGTGATAGTAAGATGCAAAGCAAAAAAACAAACAACTCTATCTTTAAAAAAGTAATGATGAAGTACTGAGCAATCCCATAAGATCTGATCAACTCACCCTCCATCTTTGTAAAAATGAACAAAATTCCCTGATTTGCTGTTTCCAGTGAGGGACTGTAGTGGTGCAGGTGGCCCACTTCAGTAGGGGGTGGGGCAGAAGCAGCCAGGGAGGCTGTGGAAACCTGCAGCAATTAGGGCGAAGCTTGTTAGGAGCCAGACAGAAGGCAGCTGCTGGCACAGCCCAGCAGGGCAGTTTCTCCCTGACTAGCAAGGACGAAAGACTGGCTCCAGAGGTAAGGAGGTAACACGTTGGACAGAGCAGTTCTGGGCAGGCTCGGGGGAGCAGAGAGAGGGTTCCTGCCTGTGACCTACCAGGCTGCGGCCCCTGACTAGAAGGGCTGAGAAGGTGCAAGGGGCCAAAGGGGAAGTTGCCCAGGCAAGATAGTCAGACAAGAGGAGAGGACGACAGAGAGAGGCTGCTGCTAGAGGGTCCCTGGATCGGGACACAGAGTGTCTCTGGATTGGGACACAGAATAGTGGTTGGGCCTGGGTCTCTCCTGACCCCACCTCCCACTTGCACTGCACCTGGCCACAGAGGAATGTGGCTGATACAAACTGAAACTTGCCCTGAGGTAAGGGGCTAGACTTTGGGTTGTGGCTGGCCCTATGGACTGCTGTAATCCCCGGAAGGGGAGTAAGAAAGAAGTAGTGGGCACTGCAGGATGGCAGTGTCCTGAAGAGGACACTGCTGAGTGGGGGAGTAACACGGGTTCGAAACAATGGAGTAGAGCAGACAACGGGCAAGATCCCACCTGCAGAGGCTGCTCTGGACCTGGACTGAGCTAATTCCCGGAGCAACCAGCAGGAGGTGCTGCGGTACTGAATCCTGAGCCCATTGCAGGGACTATGCAAAATATCTGACTATGAAAAATATCCTTCATCCTTAGCTATGTTGAGCAGAACCTTGTTGTGACATCACACCCCATATTCTTAATATAAATATTGTTATGCTATGAATATGGCAATACTAAGATTTTTTTATGCAAGATGGGTCATGTGAGGTATCACTGAAAAGGTTATGGTCTACTGAATGTGTTTATCCAATTTGTATGCATGTATCATTTCTGTATCTGAAGTTAGGAATACTGACTACGTAACAATCACAACTGTGTGTGTACTTGGGGAAACGCCCACCAGACAGTAGGCCATCAGCCTGAGTGGGCCATTAGGAAGAACAATAAGACCTGGAGGATACTAATCTCCTGCCTTCCTAAGAAGCTTCCTGGGTTTCTGCTTTGACACTGCAAGAGCATGTGATGATGTCACCTGATACGGAGTACTACCTTAGACACTGCTGGTATTTTTTTACTGGAAACAAAGGATTCCCACCTTATGTAAATTCTATTTAAGGCTGGGAAGTGAGTCAATCGGGACTCTTCTCCATTGCCTCCCTGCCGAAAAAGGAAGACTCCTAGGCACACCTGAAGGAACAAAGGGTTTATCTACACTGGCAATTAATAGCGCTGCAACTTTCTTGCTTGGGGTGTGAAAAAACAACCCCTGAGTGCAGCAAGTTGAAGCACTGTAAAGTGCCAGTGTCAACAGTGCCCCGCTTGGAGCTACATTAAGGTAAGTTGTTTTAGAGCACTGGGAGAGCACTTTTTTACAGAGCTGTGCCATGACAACACAAGGCACATTAAAGCACTGGCATGGCAGGTATTTAGTGTTGCCAGTGTAGACTAGCCCAAAGGAACTAAGCAGGGGAAAGGCAAGGGCTGAGTTCAGGCTGACACAGATGTCTAGCCTATAAAGAGACATAACTGGAGCTCTGGGCTGCAGAAACTCTACAACCTGCCTAAAACAGGGTGAGAAATTACTATTTGTAACCTGTTTCTTGAGTATATTAAGCTTAGTTTGAATGTTTTGTTTTATTTGGTCAGTAATTTGCTTTGTTCCGTTTGCTATCCCTTATAATCACTTAAATTTACCTTTTGTAGATAATAAACATTTTTTCTTTATTTCAAAACCCACTTTGTGCAATTCATATGGCGGGGGGAGGGAGGTGAGGACAAATAGCTGTGCAAATGTCCCTCCACGTTGAGGGAGGGGGCGATTTATCTTTCTATACAGTGCAAGACAATACTCTTTTGGGTTTACATCCCAAAGGAGGTGTGCATGTGCGTGCTGGCCATTCCCCTAGCTGAATCCTTCCACAGAGAGCTGATCGCAGACTCTGCGTGATTTTACAGTTGGGTGTGTCTCTATTTGTGTGTGTGCTGGAAAGGGACTTCAGAGCTCGTCACAGCAACACAGAGTGAGGGAAGCACAGGCTGGTGGGACAGGTGGGTTCAGTGGGACCCCAAAACACCAGGTGGCACCCCAAAAAGGGGGAGTCCAACGCATCACACTTGTTTCATGAGTAGTCCCATTAAAATCAGTGGAATTACTTAGTGTGAGTCAACGTGGTAGAATCTAGCTATAAGTGACAATTTTTAGACCAAAGAGGTCTAAATACTTTGGGCCTGATTGTCCTCTCGTTTCCAATGGTGCAAGACAGAAGTAACTGCATTAGAGGTGTTTGAGTTGCCTCCATGTGAAACTGATGTTCTCGGTAGTGTTAAACCGTTGTGGTATAATTCCACCCTCTAAGTAGCTTAGCTGTGGTGCATGAAATTAGTCATATATGTGGTTTGTATAATGTCTTTTGTGAGACCCTATAAAGTAAGATTTTTATCAATATCCATGTTTTAGCAAAAATATCTAATATAAGAAAATCTAAGATTAAAGCCTAAAGACACCTCATATGATCTAAACTGATTTCACTACTAGCAGTGGAAGAAATAGATGATTTCCAGCAGTGCTTTGATTTATCTTGGTTAGAACATATTCTCTCAATAATTCATGCGCTATAGTACCAGCAGTCTCTCTCTTATTAAGGGTAAACCATTTTTTCTACTGCTAGGTTTAAAATACCACATTTCAATTAACAGGATCTGTGAATTGAACTGTTTACAACTTTTTTCCCTCTTATAGACCTCTTAATTGGAGGTTGATTGTGAGGAATAAAGGCTTGAAGACAGTGGTCATACTGGCATATGAAGCCCACTGCCTGGAAGGAACCAAAGTTAAAACTTCTTTGTCAGAGAATCAAACAGCCAAAATATCCTGATGTTTTGTATACATTTCTGAAGACCTGGACTTAGAGAACTTTAACAGATTCTTTTTATCCAATCACTGTCAGAGCCAGCCTTAGTAATTTGGCAAAAAGCATGCAAAATGGTTTTCATGCTCATTCAATGTGTAACCAACTTCATGGTTTATTTATAATATTTATAGTCTGAGGAGTTTTAGAGAAGATCAGTGTGATGATCCTTTCATACACATCCAAAATTAACTGGCTTATTTTATATGAAAAGAGAGTGGAAGGAAATTTCAGTTCCCAGTTTAGTCCTGCTTCAGGAAAATTAGGGCTTGGCTACACTTGCAAGTTGCAGCGCTGGCGAGGGGGTTACAGCGCTGCAACTTAGCAGGTGTCTACACTTAAAAGCTCAGCCAGCGCTGCAACTCCCTGTTTGCAGCGCTGGCTGTACACCTGGGTCTGCTTCCGGTGTAGCGAGACCAGCGCTGGTGATGCAGCGCTGGTCATCAGGTGTGGACACTCACCAGCTGTAATAACCAGTCTGATTAAAAAAGCCAATTCAATCAGTCCAGCAAATCACACACATGTAAATACAGCACCAGGCAAATAACGCCTGTTACTTGTTCCTTTATGTACTCACAGATGTTTTAGTAGATATTGAAAGAAGATGGAGTTAGAGAAAGCTTGTTTTACTCCAGCCGCAGGGAATAATAAAAAGACCCCGAGTCCGTTCCTCCCAGACTCTAAAAAAAATCCAGGTCTTGATTGGTACTCTGGAGCAGTGTTGTTCCCCCTTACAGTAAAAGAAAAATAACCTTACCTTGTCTTTTATGACATCATTTAAAGTCTTGTTTCTCAGCTTTAAACTGGGATAATTATACTTAAAAACTATCTCACCCTTCCATAGATGGGTTCTATGACGACAAACTTAGTAGTGTTTGCAAAGCACTATGTATTCACCGGGAGTATAACGTCAGGACAGACAACTTCTCCCATCTTGTAGGGAACTTGCCAATTAATGTTGACACTAATACACAGAGCCCACACGCATCTGGACTCTAAGGCTTTGTCTACATCTTTACAGTTTTGCAGCGCTGCGTACAGCGGTCGTACACTTGTTTGTAACGGGCCAGCCTGCAGTTGTGTCACCAACTGACAGCGGACAGCGCTGCCAGTGTGTCCACACTGGCCCCAACGTATGCAGCACTGTGGAGTGGATGCGATCTGTGGGCCGCTATCCCACGGCACCTGTCCACATTTGGGCTCGCTGGGGGTTGTCTGGAAAGGGGACGAGGTGGGGGTCATTCCGCTTCCTGTTCCAACGACCCCGTGGCGTGCCAGGGAATCGGACCCCCCGCCTAGAGGGCCAGCACCTTAGCACTTTTTCAATTTTTTTGTTAAACTTACCCCCCGTCCCCAGCTGCGGTCCTGCTCCCCATTCCGGTTCCGCTCCTTTGAGTGAGCGCCGGCGGGAGCACGGCACATGCCCCGCTCTCCCAGCTAGAGTCCAGCTGGCTGCGGGTTGCGGCGCTCAGCCGGGGCCTCCAGCCATGGAGATGGGGCGCGGGGCTTTGTTGCGGGCTCCTGCCAGGAGACAGAGGCGCGGAGCTTGCCGCCGCTCCGCGGGACTCCAGCCGGGAGCAGAGTCAGCGCAGCTTTGCCACGCTCAGCGGACGCGCAAGCCCCGCTCTCCTGTCTGGAGCTCCAGCCGTAGAGCGCGCAAGCCCGCTCTCCGTCTGGAGCTCTGGGCCCTTTAAATAGCCCCCCTGAAGCCCTGGGCGTTGGGGGTATT
Source organism: Chelonoidis abingdonii (assembly GCF_003597395.2). Taxonomy (NCBI): domain Eukaryota; kingdom Metazoa; phylum Chordata; order Testudines; family Testudinidae; genus Chelonoidis; species Chelonoidis abingdonii. The sequence goes on from NC_133769.1 coordinate 112,627,282, forward strand.
ATAAAGTCCTGGGGCCCAGCTTGCCTCTGCCCACCCGTCCTTCAAATAAGCCGC
>NC_133769.1:112929089-113098917 GCF_003597395.2 Chelonoidis abingdonii
TTACATAAAAACCTTAGGTAACCAAATTGTTTTTTTACTTCACTGATACAACCTATCCTATGATGATTAATAGCTTCAGGTTTTATAATTTCCTTTTCTCTTTGGTTAATAACACTTTGCACTTATATAGTGTATTTTCTCTGAGGCTACCAAACTGTTCTAAAACACAAATAAAGATGCTGCCAACGCAGTATTATCTCTTCCTCTTATTGAAAATATACTTTGAAATAATTTTCAGCATACTATTGGTCTGATCAAACAGAAAATAGCCTGAATGAGTTGCTGGACTACAGAAGTCGCCCTTGCCTTCAGTTCCCTGCAATAGTCACATAGATGGAATTGGCTTCTTTTTCCCCTCTGACTTCCCCCAAAATGGGTCAGCATCCACTGTCTTCCACAGCTTGGAAGGCTGCAAGTATTTTGGGTCAAGTTGCTACCGCCAAGATAGCCCAGTGCTTGCATGAGATCAGCTCATGGATGAAGAACAGCTGACTGAAGCTGAACCTGAGCAAGACTGATAACACTGGTGGGCATAAGAAAGTCTCTTGGAGTATGGAACCATGATGCAGACAGCTGCAGCGGCACAGGAGAGGAGTTTCAGTGGGAGTTCTGTTGGAGGAGCAGGTTTTTGTAGTTTGTGGATTGTATTGTGGAGTTTGTGTGTGAGTGAGTGTGTGTGAAGGTTGCTAGGGGCCGTGTGCTGGAGAGAGGCTGAGCCCTGAGTTGGGGGCGGGGCTTACCTGATTAGGAGTCCTATATAAGTAGCCAGCCACTCAGGCAGCGGCACAGGAACCAGCAAACAGAGCTGCTAACAGGGAAGTTTCAGTGGGAGTTTCCAGGGGGAGGTTGCAGGGGAGACCAAGGGGGAGGAACCAAGAAGCCAGAAAAGGGAGGGGGCAGGGGTCTGCCAGCAGCCCAGTGCTTGTTGGGGGCCTGTGGTGCAGTGTGTGGCGGGGACTGCCAGGCACAGAGTTGGAAGGCCATGACTGAGACAGAGGCAGCGGTGAGAGACGCACTGAGGATGACCGGATGTGGAAGCTGTGGCATGTACATGGTCCTGGAGGGGCACCTGAAAGGAGTTTTGTCTGCATGAAGTGCCGCCTGATAGAGCTGCTGGAAGAAAAGATAAGAGGACTGGAGATGCAGGTGGAAACTCTGGCTGAGTTTAGAAGGGGGTTTGAGCAGATGATGGAGCACAGACATGATGAGGCACAGGGGATAAGCTCAGACATGCAGATGGAAGCAGGACCAAAGAATTCTGAGGAGGGGCTGCTGGGTGAGCAAAGTGGACGGTGGAAGCATGTGACTAGGAGAACCAGGCAGAGGAAAAGACGGGCCAGCGACGAGAAATAGAACTCAGGAACAGGTTTGCTGGTTGGAAAATGAAGATGGAGCACAGCAGGTGCTCGCTGACTGAAGAGAGGGCAAGGAAAAAGAGACGAGCAGCTAGTCCTGCAGAAGGAGGGAGGAGTCAATGGAGGCGACACCAAGTATGAGCCCCAGGAGGATTGCAAGGGCGAATACGAATCGAGAGGACTTGCGGCCAGCAGGGTGCAGGGGATAGACCGGAGAATCACACTGTCACCAGGAAAAGGCAAGTCTACGTGATTGGAGACTCCTTACTGAGAAGAATAGACAGGCCTGTAACTAGACCTGATCGGGAGAACAGAAGGGTGTGCTGTCTGCCGGGGGCTAAGATACAGGATGTGGACCTGAGGCTGAAAAGGATCCTAGCGGGAGCGGGAAAGAATCCGTTGATTGTCCTTCATGTGGGAACGAATGATACGGCTAGTTACTCGCTGGACTGTATCAAGGAGGACTATGCCAGACTGGGGAAGACGCTCAAGGAAATCGAGGCTCAGGTGATCTTCAGTGGGATTCTGCCGGTTCCTAGAGCAGGGCGACGAAGGAGTGACAAGATTATGACGATTAACAGATGGCTCAGGCAGTGGTGCTATAAGGAGGGCTTTGGGATGTACGGTCATTGGGAAGCATTTACGGACAGACGACTGTTCTCTCGGATGGACTTCACTTAAGTAAGGAGGGAAATAGACTTCTAGGATGGAGGCTCGCCGACCTCATTAAGAGAGCTTTTAAACTAGGAAGTTGGGGGAGATGGTTGGGAGATGTCCAGGAGATCTCCACGCCGGAATTTAACCTGGAGAGGGAAGTAAACAAAGTGAGAGGGGATACCCTTGTGGACCGAAGAATTGACCCAAGGAGGAAAAGCGGAGTAGAAACTAGACTAACAGGTGATGCTGGTGGTAGAAGGTCTGTGCACAACGGGTAAAGAATGTCACTGACGCCAAACGCCAAAAATTAAAATGTCTGTGTACACTAATGCGAGGAGCCTAGGTAACAAAGATGGAGGAACTGGAGCTACTGTGCAGGAAGTGAAACCGGATATTATAGGGATAACAGAAACCTGGTGGAATAGTACTCATGACTGGAGTACAGGTATTGAAGGCTTGTGCTGTTTAGAAAAGACAGGAAGAAAGGCAAAGGTGGTGGAGTAGCATTGTACATCAATGATGAGGTAACTGTAATGAAATAAGAAGTGATGGAATGGATAAGACAGAGTCTGTCTGGGCAAAAATCACACTGGGTAAAAAAGCTACTAGAGCCTCCCCTGAGATAGTGCTTGGGGTGTGCTACAGACCGCCGGGATCTGATTTGGATATGGATAGAGACCTCTTTAATGTCTTTAATGAAGTAAACACTAAGGGGAAATGTGTGATCATGGGAGACTTCAACTTCCCAGATATAGACTGGAGGACAAGTGCTTGCAAGAATAATAGGGGTCAGATTTTTCTGGATGTGATAGCGGATGGATTTCTTCACCAAGTAGTTGAAGTACCGACGAGAGGGGATGCCATTTTAGATTTGGTTTTGGTGAGCAGTGAGGACCTCGTAGAAGAATGGTGGTAGGGGACAACCTTGGTTCGAGTGATCATGAGCTGATTCAGTTCAAACTAGATGGAAGGATAAACAAACGTAGATCTGGGATTAGGGTTTTTGACTTCTCAAGGGCTAATTTTAAAGAGTTAAGGAAATTAGTTAGGGAAGTGGATTGGACGGAGGAACTTGTGGATTTAAATGCGGAGGAGGCCTGGAATTACTTTAAGTCGCAGCTGCGGAAACTGTCGGAAGCCTGCATCCCAAGAAAGGGGAAAAAAACCATGGGCAGGAGTTGTAGGCCAAGCTGGATGAGCAAGCATCTCAGAGAGGGGATTAGGAAAAAGCAGAAAGCTTACAGGGAGTGGAAGAAAGGCGGGATTAGCAAGGGAAGCTACCTTAGTGAGGTCAGAACATGTAGGGATAAAGTGAGGAAGGCTAAAAGCCCATGTAGAACTGGACCTTGCAAAGGGAATTAAAACCAATAGTAAAAGGTTCTACAGCCACAAAAATAAGAAGAAAACAAAGAAAGAAGAAGTGGGGCCGCTATACACTGAGGATGGAATGGAGGTTAAGGATAACCTAGGCATGGCCCAATATCTAAATAAGTACTTTGCCTCAGTCTTTAATAAGACTAGTGAGGAGTTTAGGGATGATGGAGGGATGATAAACGGGAATGAGGATATGGAGGTGGATATTACCGCATCTGAGGTAGAGGCCAAACTTGAACAGCTTAATGGGACAAAATCGGAGGGCCCGGACAATCTCCATCCAAGGATATTAAAGGAACTGGCGCATGAAATTGCGAGCCCGTTAGCGAGAATTTTTAATCAATCGGTAAACTCGGGGTTGTACCGTACGACTGGAGAATTGCTAACGTAGTTCCTATTTTCAAGAAAGGGAAAAAAAGTGATCCGGGTAACTATAGGCCTGTTAGCTTGACGTCTGTAGTATGTAAGGTCTTGGAAAAAATTTTAAAGGAGAAAGTAGTTAAGGACATTGAGGTCAATGGTAATTGGGACGAATTGCAACATGGATTTACTAAAGGTAGATCGTGCCAAACCAACCTGATCTCCTTCTTTGAGAAGGTGACGGATTACTTAGACAAAGGAAATGCGGTAGATCTAATTTACCTCGATTTCAGTAAGGCGTTTGACACGGTTCCGCATGGGGAACTGTTAGTTAAATTGGAAAAGATGGGGATGAATATGAAAGTTGTAAGGTGGATAAGGAACTGGTTAAAGGGGAGACTCCAGCGGGTCGTACTGAAGGGTGAACTGTCAGGCTGGAAGGAGGTTACTAGTGGAGTCCCTCAAGGATCGGTTTTGGGACCGATCTTATTTAACCTTTTTATTACTGACCTTGGCACAAAGAGCGGGAATGTGCTAATAAAGTTTGCGGATGACACAAAGCTGGGGGGTATTGCTAACACGGAGAAGGACCGGGATACTATACAGGAAGATCTGGACCACCTTGTAAACTGGAGTAATAGTAATAGGATGAAATATAATAGTGAAAAGTGCAAGGTCATGCACTTAGGGATTAATAATAAGAATTTTAGATATACATGGGGACGCATCAGTTGGAAGCAACAGAGGAGGAGAAGGACCTTGGGGTATTGGTTGATAGCAGGATGTCTATGAGCCGCCAATGCGATATGGCCGTTAAAAAAGCAAATGCGGTTTTAGGGTGCATCAGGCGAGGTATTTCCAGCAAGGATAAGGAGGTGTTAGTACCGTTATATAAGGCGCTGGTGAGACCCCACCTGGAATATTGTGTGCAGTTCTGGTGTCCCATGTTTAAGAAGGATGAATTCAAACTGGAACAGGTTCAGAGACGGGCTACTAGGATGATCCGAGGAATGGAAAACCTGCCTTATGAAAGGAGACTCAAAGAGCTTGGCTTGTTTAGCCTGGCCAAAAGAAGGCTGCGGGGGGATATGCTTGCTCTATATAAAATATATCAGGGGGATTAACGTTAGGGGAGGGAGAGGAATTATTTAAGCTTAGTACTAATGTAGGCACAAGGACAAATGGGTACAAACTGGATATTAGGAAGTTTAGACTTGAAATTAGACGAAGGTTTCTAACCATTAGGGGAGTGAAGTTCTGGAACAGCCTTCCGAGGGAAGTAGTGGGGGCAAAAGACTTATCTGGCTTTAAGACTAAGCTTGATAAGTATATGGAGGGGATGATATGATGGGATAGTTTAATTGGGCAATTGATCTTGGATTATCAGCAGATAAGTCTGCTCAATGGTCTGTGAGGGGATGTTGGATGGGATGGGATCTGAGTTACTGCAGAGAATTCTTTCCTGGGTGCTGGCTGGTGAGTCTTGCCCACATGCTCAGGGTTTAGCTGATCGCCATATTTGGGGTCGGGAAGGAATTTTCTCCAGGGCGGATTGGCAGGGGCCCTGGAGGTTTTTCGCCTTCCTCTGCAGCGTGGGGCATGGGTCGCTTGCTGGTGGATTCTCTGCAGCTTGAGGTCTTCAAACCACAATTTTGAGGACTTCAATAACTCAGTCATGTGTTAGGGGTTGTTATAAAAGTGTATGGGTAGGGTTCTGTGGCCTGCTTTGTGCAGGAGGTCAGACTAGATGATCATATTGGTCCCTTCTGACCTATGAGTCTATGAGTCTTCTTTTGGTTGAAAGTACACATCCACAATTGCTCAGTTGTGTATGCTGAGATCTCACATAGCAGCATTGCTTTCTGTCATCTCTGGTCGGCTAGGTTACTCCATCCCATACTGACAGCTGATGACCTGGCCTCAGCAACACCTTTGTCACTTTTGGGCTGGACTACAGCACTGCAATAGAGCTCGCCATGAAACATGCAGCACTTAAACTCCAACTAGTGCAGACATGCTGCAGCGCATCTCCACAGCAACACAGGCTGCTGCAAGCACATCAAACCAGTCCTCTGCTCTCTAAACTGGTGTCTGGTACAATATCAAATCTAGTTCAAGGCCTTAGTCCTTATCTCTAAGGTGCTCCATGGCCTGACCCCAGGAGAGCTAAAATATGGTTGAAAACTCTGGTGTGTGGTTTACAACCTTGCTCATGGCACAATGGACCTCTCTGACACAAAGGTAAAATTTATCTGTGTGGGCCACAGAACTTTTTCTGCGGGTGTTCTGAGACAGTGGAATGAACACCCCAAGGGCATGAAGGACCATCACAAAACTCCCCACTTTCTGCTCAAAGTGCAAGGTGAATTGACCTTTGACTTCTCTAACACAAAAACATAGGGGTGTGTGTCTGTCTGTCTGTCTGTGTGTACATACATAAAAAGCAAAGCAAAACAAATGCCCTACCAAAACCAAACAGTCCACTCCACACACTTCTCCTCCAAAGAGAGCATGAGAGAACAAACGTGTCCGATGTTAACCATGGTGCTCAGATACTGTGGTGATGAGCCTAGTATAAGAACCTATTTAGAATAGAATTATTTTTAAGCAAATATGTAAATTAAACAATTAATACTTGAAATGCATAATGACTAGTAGACAGATCGTGGATTTTGCACCCTTCTTGGCTGCATGCAAAATTCCAGGCCAGTTTCAAAGGAATAATAGCTACTGTGAAAGAACAGACACTCAAAGAAATGTCCATTTTGAGCTGTACCATTTCAGGAACAACCCTGAGCTTTTGTATTTCTGTTGAAATGCATTAGCCTGTTGTACACTTTAGCATTTCAGAAAACAGCATGAACTAATATTGGTGGAAGGCTCCAGACTGACATCCCTATACAGATTGAAATCCTCCATTTACTAAAGGAGAGGTAACAGCAAAGGCAGAAGCTTTCCAAGCTTCCTTATACTGAACCTGCCAATGAATAGTCCTGCACTAGAACTGCATACTCTATCTGATTTGACTGTTTGTTTGTTTGTTTTTGTTTGGCACAATACTATTTGCTAGTAACAAAAGGGATAATGAGTTCTGGAACATATGTACAGAATCCATGTAAACAGCTGTTTTGTGTAAGAGGAAGTCACATAGTATTTCACGTGCGTCCCCAGTGGGCTAAGCCTACCTCACTAGATCAGGAGGGACAGCAAAAGCCATCTTGATTCAATTTTTTCAGAGAGGGAAGATCTGTTTACGTAAATTATCTTAGCCTCTTTAGTACAGAAGAAAAGTGCCTGTGATAATATGCACATCTTAAAAGATTCTGCGTGTGTAGGTGGAGAAGAGTATAGTGAGACAAAGAACTTTTTTTCCCTTTTGTCTGTAGTTAAAAAAAACCAAAAACAACTCATGCTATAAAGTAAAGATTTTATTCTGTGGAGTACATGATCTACAAAGAAATATTCTCATAGCAACAGAAGACTTATGTAGCTTCCAGTGAGGATTTTCAAAAGTGACCCCTGATTCTGAGTCCCCAGTTTGAGTCATTTCAGGACTGATTTTTCAGAGGTGTGAGTACCCAGCAGCTGCCACTGATTTCAACTGTAGTTGAGCGCTCAGCACTTGTGAAATATCAGCATATCTACACATTGAGTGGCAGCCCACAGTAGATACTCTGAAAGCCAGGGTTAACAGATGTGGGCACATGGGGTTCACACAATCGGGCTAAAACTAACGGTGGAGACATTGCAACTCAGAATCTGAAGCCTACCCCCTTCCCTGTGCTTCAGAGCCTGAACTCCAGCCCAAGCTGCAATCTCTACACAGCCATGTTTAGGGCTGTAGAGTGAGCATGTCAATCCCGGTTCTGAGACTTGCAGCCACTTGCTGTGTAGATGTACCCTAAGGGTATGTCTTTGCTGCAGTTAAACACCTGGGGCTGTCCTGGGCCATCTGACTTGGGCTCAGGCTGTGGAGCAGTTTAATTGCAATGTAGACATTTCAATTCAGGCTGCAGCCAGAGCTCTGGGACCCTCCTTCCTGGCAGAGCCCTAGAACCCGGGCTCCAGCCCAAGCCGAAACATCTATACTTCAGTTAAACAGCCCTGCCGTCCAAGCCAGCTGGCATGGTCCAGCCAGGGGTTTTTAATTGCAGTTTAGACATGCCCTAAGTGTCTCCAGATGAGCAGAAAAGGAAATAAATAAAGGCACCCCAAATTAGTGGGCATATTTGAAGATTTTGGCTTATGCATCCAGCAGTGATCTAGTACAGTGGTTTTCAACCTTTTCATTTGCAGACCCCTTTGGAAATCTTAGACAGTCTGCAGACCCCCCGGGGGTACACGGACCACAGGTTGAAAACCACTGACCTAGTAGTATTAATTGCAGAAGCTGCTGCACTAGTCTGACGCTGCTTATCAGAGCATTGAGTATCCACTGTGCTGCCAGAATTCACAGTGCCACTCGCCTGAAAGTAGCTTAGCTTTATACAGCTGGCTGAGGAGCTTGTGGTAGCCCTAGTGCTATCAGTGTCCACCCAGGCAGCTCTTCCCTCCTCAGTCACAAATATATCTGTCCCTGGTATTCTCAGGAACCAAAGGCCAGCCTTGGCTGGATGTATTGTGCAACACAAATGACCTATGGCCTTCAGGAGAAATCAGCGACAGGTCTTCAAGCTGACTGGTCTGTTTGTGTTGGTTTATGCTTTATGCGCTCTTCACAAGAAAAACGGTTCTGCCTAGAGTTTGGTTTGATTTTGTCTTGCTTCTTTGTTTTTAAAAAGCTGAGATTTTTCTTTGCATTTCTAACTCGTTCATAGTGGGGGAGCCTAGGGCCACGGCTGTGTCAAGCCCCAAAGGCCAGTCCTGGACATCTCTGTGATACCAGCATTGTTATCACTGGGCTACTCTGAGTATGCACACAATGGACTTCCCTATTAAAATACTTGCAGTAAATGCTGCCAACAAAAATGTGTGGGCACAGATTCCGATGAAAATATATTCATACGTGCTTCAAACTTGGAAAGGTTTGCACAGCTCTAGCTTCCAGGCTTTCCTGTAGGTGTAGGGACTGGTTCGTGATCCATGCCCATCCAGTCCTTGGCCTCTCAGAAGAGGCTGCCAAAAAGGGTTATTGTTACAGGTTTTGTAGTGTTCTGTTTTGGCTCCTGGGAATTAACAGAGACGAAAAACTAATTTCCACTAGATCCCCAGGTTGCTGACAAACACTAATTGATAAGTCTCGTTATAGTTGGTATGGCAACACCCATTTTTTCACGTTCTCTGCGTGTATATATATCTTCCTACTGTATTTTCCACTGCATGCATCTGATGAAGTGGGTTTTAGCCCACAAAAGCTTATGTCCAAATAAATGTGTTAGTCTCTAAAATGCCACAAATACTCCTGGTTCTTTTTGCTGATACAGACTAACACTGCTACCTCTGTGAAACTAACAAAGCTGGGTCACTAACCAAGATAACATTGATTTGGTAACCTAAAGTTAGAGATCTGTAGAATTAACCTATGGACCTCAGTGCCACAAAAATTTTGAAGCCAAGAGGTTGGTGGGATTATATATATAAACCCTATCATTTATATGAATAATACCCACTCTTGCATTAGACAAGCTATATATATAAATATAAAAATCCTTATTTCTTGGCTTATGCCCCAAGAACAGTTACTTGAATTTGGAAAACAATCATGGCAAGGATTTTCTATAATCGTCCATGGTGGGAGTTTTTATCCATATGGTAGAATCATGGAAATGTAGGACTGGATGAGACTTTGAGAAATCAGCAACTCCAGTACTCTATGTTGAGGCAGGACCAAGTAAATCTAGACCATTAATATTACACAGATTAAACCCATTACTACTTGTCCAGCCTTCAGTGGACATGAAGAACTGTTGATCACCATCCTCTCTACAACAACCCTTCTCCTATTTGAAGACTGTTATCACGTCCCCCCTCAGTCTTTTTTTTCAAGACTAAACATGCCCAGGTTTTTTTAACCTTTCCTTATAGGTCAGGTTTTCTAAACCTCTTTATTATTTTTGTTGCTGTCCTCTGAACTAGGGTGACCAGATGTCCCGATTTTATATGGACAGTCCCAATTTTTGGGTCTTTTTCATATATAGGCTCCTATTACCCCCGACCACCGTCCCGATTTTTCACATTTGCTGTCTGGTCACCCTACTCTGAACTCTAGGAAATATGTGAATAAATTGTACTAAGTGTGGTGTCCAAAACTAGACACAGTACTCCAGCTGAGGCCCCATCAGTGTCAAGTGCAAGACCATTACACTTGGGGAGGGAGAGAGATAGCTCAGTGGTTTGAGCCTTGGCCTACTAAACTCAGGCTTCTGAGTTCAATCTATGAGGGGGCCATTTAGGGAACAGGGGTAAAAATCTGTCTGGGGATTGGTCCTGCTTTAAGCACGGGGTTGGACTAGATGACCTCCTGAGGTCCCTTCCAACCCTAATCTTCTATGTTTTACATATGAAATTCCTATTAATTCACCCAATAGCCTGTTTCACAAACACATCACTTTCTCTGACTCGTATTCAATTTGTGATCCACTATAAGTCCCAGATCCTTTTTGGCAGCATTGCCACCTAGCTAGTAATTTTCCATATTGTAGTTATGCATTTGATTTTTTCCCTTCCTAAGAGTAGTACTTTGCCCTTGTCTTTATTGAATTATGTCTTGATTTCAGCCAATTCTCCAATTTATCAAGGTCATTTTGAATTCTAATTTGAATTCTCCTATGTGTTTGCAGTCCCTTTCAGCCTGATATCATCTGCAAATTGTATAAGCATACACGCCACTCCATTATCCAAGTCATTAATGAAAATATTGAATAGTACTGAACCCAGGACTGACTCTGTGGGTTGTCATGAGCGGTGGAAGTCCCTGGAACCTCCACCTAATGGTCGGCATAGAGGAACTTGGGCCATTCCACTCTGGGACCAACCAGGGTCCCTCTTGGGCACCATAGGGAAGGTATCCGCTACCTGTGACCCACCACCTGTGGCCCCCTTCTACTGCTCTTTCCTTTCTCAGGATGCATCCCTGGTTTGAGGTTATCCCTTGCAACTCAGTTCACAGGCCTCTGCAGGCTAAGGAGTCTCAGCTTCATGCAACTGCCTTCTATCTGGGGATACCCTCCTGGCACAGATACTCCATCACTATGAGTGCAGCTCTCTCTTTTCAACCACCACCCTGTTGTGCTGAAGGCTCCCTTTTAAATCCCTTCTTCAACTGGAGCATGCCCAGCAGGCCGGCTAGAGTGGGGGTTCCTAGGGCTAGAGTTGTTCCTGAACCCCTATCTCTCCACTGTGGGGTTAATCCACTCCATGATATATCCCACTAGATAATTCTGCCAGTTTGACAGTGAACCATTGGTAACTAGTCTTGTAGTATGCTTTTACAACCAATTGTGCACCAACCTTATAGTGATTTCACCTAGGTCCTATTTTGCTAGTTTGCTTATGAGAATGTCATGTGGGACTGTGTCAAAAGCCTTGCTACAATCAATATATCGCATCTACTGGTCCTCTGCTTCCACTAGTCCAGTAACCCTGTCAAAGAAGGAAATTAGATTTGCTGGGCATGATTTGTTCTTGACAACTCCATGCTGGCTATTCCTTATAATCCTATTATTCTCTAGGTGCTTACAAATTAATTGTTTAATAATTTATTCTGGTATCTTTCCAAGTATTGACGTTATGCTGACTGATCTAGAATTCCTGGGTCCTCTTTGCTCCCCTTTTTAAAGATAAGTACTATGTTTGCCCTCCTCCAGTCTTCTGGGACCTCACCCATCATTGTGTTCTCAAAGATAATTGCTAATAGCTCCGAGATTGCTTGAGTTAGTCCATGTACAATTAGTTGACTATGGTCTGAGGAAGGGTCACAAACTACATGAGCTATTGGTCTACTCCAGAATGACAGTTATGTTCCTAAGGCTATGTGTTCTAGCTCATTAACAGTACTTTGAGTTAATTCAGTCTCTATAATACAGATACATTGGGATGCTTACCCTGTGTAAATGGACTGTGAATGCAGTTTGGCTATTTTTTTTTAAGCAGTGGGTCTTAATTAGCACAAACTCAGACCTCAGTCGTGCACCTGACTCTCATTTGATAGGTTCTGCATGGCCCCAGAGGGTCTATCAATGTGGCTCTGAGTGGGTGCCACAGTCTATTGCAGAATCAAGGATTTGCTCTTGTTTCTGCTGACATGTCTTGACTTTCCCATACTGAAGCAAAAGCAATCTATACAGTAGATTTATTTGCTACTTTCTCTAACATAAACATTTGCAAGTTTCTCCAACAATGGTTTGAAGACCTTGGGCTTTTATGACATCCATCAAAGCTCATTCACACTTTGAAGCCTATTCTACCAGAACACCTGGCTATGCTCCCTCATTCTGCATTCACACAATCATTTTGCTCATTTATTTATCTAATCAGCTGTGACACCTTCATTTAAAAAAAAACAACAACACAAGGTACTTTGCAATTGTAGTTGGGTGAGGACAATGACATGAACAGTCTAAATGGGAATGGAAAAATGAAAACTATCGGTCTTAGTAGGTTTAGATTTTTATTAGTAAATGTCGATAATTGTCAATTTCACCATACACACACAAGCCAATGAAAAAATATTTCTATTAATCATCATCATCATAATCATAATAGACCTTTACAGCTAAGCAAAGCAAGAAAATTGCTGCTTGAGAACTTATTAGAGTTGGATTTAAGGATTTTACTTTGTATATTTTGGCACATGATATTGATAATATAGTGTTTAACTCTTTGAATTTCAACATCTGTGATTAAAAGATTATTTCATTCCTCCTGTTGCCTGATACCCCCATAATATCCCACAACTGTGAAAATGTAAATAGACAGTTTTAAAATGATGAAACCCCATAATTCTGTGCAACTGAAAATTCAAATAGATAAAAATAGAAAAAAATCCTTAAAAATAAACATCAGTCTCAATTATTATAAAAAAATTTAAAAACTGAATTCTGCCAAGATTAAAACAATGTTTTCAATGATGTAAATCTGACTCTCTTTTAAACCCGATTAAAGGCTTTCTTTTATTCTAATATTTTTATAGTGCTGTCAGTGTACACACCACTGTGAGCAGGATTACTCTTGTTTTACATCCATTGTAAACTTTTCCAGTACAAATAAAGTGTGTGTTCCTATGATTGTTAATATTTTTAACATTAGAAATATTTATTTCAACTGTGAAAAATTATTCCACTGGTCAAAAAGCATCTGGTCCAGCCCATATCTGAGCAAACAGTGCAAAACTACATTCATGAATATTCATTTGTTACCACTGTATTCATGCCCCTTTTTATATTTGAATATTGTACCAAGCTAGTTTACTGGCAGGAATATACAATAAAAGATTGAATGTTATGTGAACACTGGAGAATATTTGTGGAAAGTGAATTGAGAACTAACAAACATCAGTATTCACACTGCAAATCTGATTTTTTAGAGTTACATTTATCCAGATGGGAAACAAATATTTATCAAGTGACATACATAGATATTTAAAACTAACTAACACTGCTCAAATTTCAAATATCAAATAGTTGTAACAAATCTTTCATGCATGATCTATAGACCAAGAATTATTCAACTGAAATTTTTGGGGTGACTGAGGCAAGTGTTTTTGGCCTCATTATGTGATTTTACAACCTATACATAAATGCAAACAATAAATACCTAATATTCCATTTAGCTTGTGAATTATAGTGCAATATTATAGCACTGAAGTTTAAATCTAAAGTACTGCAGAGGTAAAAAGTATTAAAGTCTATTTAATATCTCAAGCAGCATCCCCATGTATACATTCTTCTGACTGGATGCCTTCGCTCTTCAAAAACAGTGTATACATTTACAAAATCCATTGAAGTGAGTTTGTAATGAATAATAAATATTTTCTCCAATAACACTGAAGCACAAACTGTTTTCTTCTTTTGAGAAACTGTGTGCTATTTTAATTTCAGAGTAATTACTTTTTGGACATGGAACACAGATAATAAACTTCTTTTCGGGACTATGGCATATTTAAAGACAATACCGAAATAACACACAGTGATACAGCACTGACTAAAACCTTTGAAGTACATGAAGCAAGACTGGGAGTTAGGTAACCGTGGATTAGCACTCTAGCCTTTCACCTCTGTTGGTTTAGCTTCAAATTCTAGCACCAGCCTAGGTCACAAATAAAAATGAGTTGGATAGTCTCTTCCTAGTCCACAGTGGTCAGCCTCAAAGAACTTCTGCATAGTGCAGCATGATTAATAGTGTCAGCTCAATAAAGGCTTTATACTAAAATAGAAGGGCACTAAAATTTATGAGTGAGGTGTACTGTAGAGTTGTGTGGGAAAAGTACACAGCATCTTAACTAAAGCGAGTACTTTTAGTCATTCATCTTCATGACTAGCATACTAAGGAAAGGCCTCTGCATCACAATTTCTCAAAAATCATGCCCAGCAGTTAATGTACATGGAGACTGAATTGTTCTCTTACTCCAGAGGCTGTAATTTCACATCAGATTTGATGCATACTATGGAATGGTGCAGAAAAGTTGATGTGTTTGTTGTACCTCTTTTGTGGCTGGCTACCTAAGAGATTTGAGTTTCCACCAGTGCCTTGTAGGTTCATGGCCTTGTGTTCTTACATAAACATCCAAGTACATTTCATTAAGGCAGCTGTTCTCAAACTGTGGGTTGGAACCCCAAAGTGGGTCACAACCCCATTTTAATGGGGTTGCCAGGATGGGCGTTAGACTTGCTGAGGCCCAGGGCTGAAGCCCAAGCCCCACCACCTGAGGCCAAAGTGGAAGCCCGAAGGCTTCAGCCCTGGGTGGCTGGGGCACAAGTTAAAGACCCCCTGCCTGGAACTGAAGCCCTTGGGCTTTGGCTTTGGACCCCCCAGCTGAGGGGCTCAGGATCCTCCCCCATCTGGGGCAGCGGAACTCGAGGGGGAGGCTTAGGTCCCCCTCCTGGGGTCATGTAGTAATTTTTGTTGTCAGAAGGGGGTCACAGTGCAATGAAATTTGACAACTGCTGCACTAAGGCATGGTAAAGGTGAAAAATAATCACATTTATATTGTATGGGAAACCAGTTAGAAGGAACGGAATAGACAGTGACACTTCACTTGGGCACAGACACAAACATACTCGTAAGCACCTTTTTTTTCTAGCACTTACAAAGTTGGGGTAATATATAATACATTATAACACCTGTGTAAGCAGGAAACTGTTCATGCACAAAATCTATTATCCATCCCATAGATGTCATAAACTTTTCACCTGTTCACAACAATGCTATTGTACCTGAAGTGTGTGTGTATGTGTACATGTACAAAGACTGTGTGCTTAGGCTAAGCTGGGTTGATGTTCCACTAAAAATCAGACCAAAAAGATTTCCATTTGTGAAAATATCTCATACATATTTTTCAAAAAAATTAGTTAGGCTATTTGCAGGCAGAGTGTGAGGGGGCAAAACTTTTTTTTCTTTATAGAATAAAATATGATTGAGTATTTAAAATAATAAAATAAAGCTATTATGCACAATTGTTATTCCAGTTAAAGGGCTTCAAGAGAATTTTTTGTCTGAAAATTATGTTTCAGATGCATTTCAACGTGTCTTCTAAGTGAGACACTTAGATTGTTTTACTGAACATTAATATGAACATTAGCATTTTTCTAAAAGTAAATTTGCATATTCGGTGTTTTCTTTATGAAGTGTAACATTGATTCTTTTGGCCCAATATTACTTCAGTTTCCAGAGTGGCAGCCGTGTTAGTCTGTATCCGCAAAAAGAACAGGAGTACTTGTGGCACCTTAGAGACTAACAAATTTATTTCAGCATAAGCTCTCATGGGCTACAGCTCACTTCTTCGGATGCATAGAATATATATGTATAAATATCTTCTGTCCGTGTGTTCCATTCTATGCATCCGAAGAAGTGAGCTGTAGCCCATGAAAGCTTATGCTGAAATAAATTTGTTAGTCTCTAAGGTGCCACAAGTACTCCTGTTCTTATTACTTCAGTGTTATGCTGGTGTAAATATTTTCAGTCAAGTTCATCATCATCATATCCCTATTAAGCCTCTGGCATTTAGGAAAGTGACGAAGCTCCTCCACTCCTGTCTGTTTCTGGTAAGTCTTTCAATGGTTCCCCAGCTCTGCCCCAAGTTTTTCAGCTCAGCTTCCACAGCTCTTTGCCATGTTGTTTTTGGGCAGCCTCATTTTCGCTTGCCTTCAGGTGTCCATCTTATTGCTACTCTGGTGATGGAATCAGTTGCCATCCAAAGCACATAAATGATCCATCTCCAACGCCTCCTGGCAATGATGGTGCTCAGATCCTCTTGGCTGCACTGTGTCAATAGATCTTGGTTTGAGATTGTTCTGGGCCAAAAGATATGGAGGATTTTTCTGAGGCAGGTTGTATGGAATGAAGACAATTTGGACAGATCATACTTTCTTATTCCCCATCATTCTGCACTACAAAATAGTGTTGAAAGTACATAGCTCGGATAAATCTTGAGTTTGGTTTTAGTGTTGTATTTTGATGATTTCCAGATTTCAGTCAAGTTACATGGCTGTAAAAACTGGAGTAACATGTAAGGAACAGTTATATAGTAACAGTTTATAGTAACAGTTATTTTTTGCTGGAAATAAACCCAGAATGTTTTCTTCTATGCATTTTTTAATGCACTAAGAAAGAGAAGAATTTCTTTTGCAAGGACTTGTATACATACCATTCATTATGTCTATAGACAGGAAGACAGACTTAGTTCATTAAAAAGTTGTTAAATTTTTTATCAGATATAGCTAGTTAATCCATAAAAAATGAACAAACTGCTCTGTTGCAAAGTTTAATAGGTTACTTACATCATGCTGTGAAAGACTTAGGAGAGTATGAAGAGTATGAGGACAAATATAGAAGTAAGCTCAAGTTTTTGGAAAGTTTTATGCTTCAGAACTGTTGTTTTACATTTTAAACAGATGTAAATAGGTAGCAGCCTTGTTTAAAGCACAGGAGAGACTTTGATGAATACCATACGTGTGGTCTGTGTCTTTTAGTGTTTTATTTTGATCTATGATTTGTTCCAAAGGCCCTCTCCTGAAAACTAAGATGAAGTTATTAATTATTTAAAATTAAAAGTACAATACCTACAAAATATATTAAAATAGGCAGTTGCCGGTGGTGTATTATTAAAAGATAGAAGATTTGATTGATATGTGAGGCTTTGAAGCTGGTGTATTTCAAAAATACATTTTACATTACTCTTTTGTTTTTGTTTGGGATTGTATTCCTCTCAATATTGTTTTAACTATCTCTGATTATGTAATGTGGCAAATTGCCGGTACTGTTCTCTGGGTCTCGCGCTCTCTTCTCTGGGGTAGGTTCAGGGCGATATTGCTTGCCTCTGAACCAGTTCTTAATCACTCCCCTAGTGTCCTTGGAGGAGGGGAGTGGAGAGGGAGGGACCTGGGCCGCCTCTACTCCAGGTCCCAACCCAGGGGCCCTGGGTTGTGGTGAACCACTTGACTAGCGGTTTTCTTCCCCTGGGTTACTTCCTCTCATACCCGTCAGCTTGTGAAGGGCTTCTCGCTCTCTTAGAAATCATAGATTATTAGTTGGAAGGGACTTCAGGAGATCACGACCATCCCAGCAAACCTTCAAGGATTAACAGCCTGGTGCCCCTTACTAGGGTTTCTGTTGGGCTCCCAATCCACCGCAGCACTCCTCCAAACCTTCTACATTTCTCTGGACAACTCTTCTCTTCTGCAATCTGCACTCTGCTCCAATCCACCTTTCTCCTTCAACTACCACACCCTGTCTGACTGAAGCAGGGGTTTATATCCCCATGACTGGAGTCAGGTGCTCTAACTGAAGTTGGAGTCAGGTGCTCTAAGTGGAGTCAGGTGCTCTAACTGGAGTCAGGTGCTCTAATTGGCCACAGCTGTTCTAGTTAATCTAAAGCAAACCTTCCTCCCTTGGTAGGGAATAAGGCCCCCTGCTAACACTCTTATGCTGCCCTCTGGCCATGCTGTATCACAGTAACAATAAGAAATTGGTGGATTTTTTTTCAATAACAGACACTTTATCTAAAAGTTAGTGGGAGTCTTTCTAGTGACTTCAACAGGTTTTGGATTTAGGTCCTAAATGAGTACTGTATCATATTAAAAGGATGTAAGTTATTTGAAGGAGATAGAAAACACCTAACTTCAGTATTGCTGTGTGACTATCCAATGGTTATAGATCAGGAAAAGTAAGAAGAATGTATAGTTGAGGTATCTGCACTGAGAAATCTAAAGTTATACATCTTTTTAATATAACAATAAAAATGAAATGACTATTTTGGCTTTTTGCTGTAATATTGCTCAAAAATTAGTTTGCTGTAGAACACTAAGTATAAATACTGTTTGGTCACAGCTTCCAAGAACAACTGTTAGCTTCCTTTCATAAAAGGAATAACAATCTAGAGAATTCCAAAACTCTTAACTTATAAAATTTAATCACAGACCCTTCCCATTCATAATATATAAACTGTCATGCTTCTTACTATTGGTTCTAAATAATTACACATAAATTTAACCAGCAAACTTCACTAACTTAGTATCCACTACCTACTATAGTAATTAATAAGGAACACTGGTGCCAATATCAGTCTCTGAGGTCCACTTCTGTTAACTTCTTTCTACTATGATTTTTTTATTTCTTGTCTTACTACTTTTTAATCAATGTTTAGGGCTTTTTGCCTTTTCTCTGTGATTGTTTTCCTTTTTAGTTAGACAAGGCATGACTTTTTTTTACAGAAGATCCATTTTTGACAGTCAGCTTATACTTATCTACCATTTTAGTACACCTCTACTTCGATATAACGCAACCCAATATAATACGAATTTGGATATAACATGGTAAGGCAGTGCTCCGGGGGAGCAGGACTGTGCACTCCGGCGGATCAAAGCAAGGTCAATATAACTCAGCTTTGCAAACAACGCGGTAAGATTTTTTGGCTCCTGAGGACAGCGTTATATTGAGGTAGAAGTGTACTATTCTATCCTCTGAGGAAAGCCTACTGGTCTGTTATTCTCACCACGTTAGTACATGGTGGTCTCAAAAGCTAGATCTCATATTCGTGTCAGTATTTCCTTCACATCTGTTAGCTGAATACCATCCAGGCCTTGTGCACTGCCCATCTCTCAGCTACATAGACATCTAAGGAAGATGTTATCTCAATTAAGACTACATGCTGATTTTTTTCCATGAAGAGCCACATGTATGATTACCTGCCCTATAGGAAGGTGGCATGTGTGTGCATTCGGTGCAAGGAGCTCCTAGCCCTCAGAGACAGTGTACAGGCTTTGGAGACCCGAATGGCTGAACTGGAGGAGCTAAGGGAGACAGAGAGATACATAGATGAGACTTTCCAGGACACAGTAGAACCGTCCCAACCCGGGTCTGACAGACTCTATGCTGTTGAGGAAGATGAAAGTCTCAGGGAAGAAGAACATCCAGCTGGACCAAAGTTGGGATCCTCCTTTCAGATGATGTCATGGTATCCTCTCGGACTGAGGATACCTCTCCGGGGCAGGGAACTCCAGTTATTACGAAGAGACAGGTATTAGTAATGGGTGATTCGATCATTAGAAACATAGATAGCTGGGTTTGTGATGACCAGGTGAACCGTACGGTGACTTGCCTGCCTAGTGCGAAGGTTGCGGATCTCTCGAGACATCTAGATAGACTTATGTGTAGTGCTGGGGAGGAGCTGGTGGTCGTGGTACATGTAAGTACCAGTGACATAGAAAAGGATAGGAGAGAAGTCCTGGAGGCCAAATTTAGGTTATTAGGTAAGCAGGCTGAGGATGTTAGGGAGATTCCCAAACCTGAGCCGTCCATTGTAAGTGACAAATCTGAAGAATTGTCTCAGACTGAAGTGTCACTAGAGAAGGTTTTGGAATTAATTGATAAACTTAACAGTAACAAGTCACCGGGACTGGACGGCATTCACCCAAGAGTTCTGAAAGAACTCAAGTGTGAAATTGCGGAACTATTAACTATGGTTTGTAACCTGTCCTTTAAATCGGCTTCTGTACCCAATGACTGGAAGATAGTTAATGTAATATCAATATTTAAAAAGGGCTTTAGAGGTGATCCTGTCAATTACAGATTGGTAAGTCTAACATCAATACTAGGCAAATGAATTGAAACAATAGTAAAATTGTCAGACACATAGAAGAACATAAACTTGTTGGGCAAAAGTCAACATGGTTTCTGTAAAGGGAAATCATGTCTTACTAATCTATTAGAGTTCTTTGAAGGAGTCAACAAACGTGGACAAGGGGGATCCAGTGGATATAGTGTACTTAGATTTTCCAGAACGCCTTTGACAAGGTTTGCTCCCGAAGGCTCCTTACATTAAACTAAGTGTAATTGGTGATAAGAGGGAAGATCTTTCCTGGATGGAACTGGTTAAAGACAGGGACCAAAGACTAGACTTAAATGGTACTTTTCATGAATGGAGTGGGGGTGTAATCGTTGGTGTTCCCCAAGGTCGCTCCTTAGGCCAAGTCCAATTCTAAAATCTGAAGAAGGTAGTACACTCGCGGGGTGACAAAGAAGCCAGAGACATGCCTCATGGACAAACGGAGTCCCGCTCTAAACGGCGGCCAAATGCACCGAATTTTAATGTGGTATGTAAGTTTACATGCAATTGGAAAAATAACTCCAACTTATTACAGTACATATATGGTGGGCTATTTAGGCTACACTAATCAGGAGAGATTCTTGCATCTCTGAAGTCTCCGGACATCCACGCAGGGTGTGCTGGGCGTAGTCAAAAGCCAGGATGTTGAGGAATCATTTAAAAATTGTGATAGGAAAAGATGAGAGAATATCTTATTGCCACTTTAATCTCCTGGTACGCACATCTTTGAATACTGTGTACAGATTGTGGTCTCCTTCATCTCATAAAAATTTCCGGCATTTAGAAACGTTCAGGGAGGGCAACTAATATGATTAAGGGGTTGGAACGGGTTCCCTATGAGGAGAGATTTAAAAAGGTGGACTTTTTTCAGCTTGGAAGAGGAGACTAGGGGGGATATGATATGATCTGGGGGTATTATTAAATCATGAGTGGTGTGGAGAAAGTGGATAAGGAAAGTTATTTTCTCGTTCCCATAATGTAAGAACTAGGGGCTACCAAATGAAATTAATGGGCAGCAGGTTCAAAACAAATAAAAGGAAGTTCTTCACACAGTGCACAGTCAACCTGTGGAACTCCTTGCCTGAGGAGGTTGTGAAGGCTAGGACTATAACGGGTTTTAAAAGAGAACTAGATAAATTAATGGAGGTTAGTCCATTAATGGCTGTTAGCCAGGATGGGTAAGGAATGGTGTCCCTAGCCTCTGTTTGTCAGAGGGTGGAGAAGGGATGGTAGGAGAGAGATCACGTGATCATTATCTGTTAGGTTCACTCCCTCTGGGACACCTGGCATTGGTCACTGTCAGTAGACAGGATACTGGGTTGGATGGACATTTGGTCTGACCCAGTATGGCCATTCTTCTATTCTTATGACATGCTTCCACGCTGATGATGCTCATTAAAAATAATGCATTAATTAAATTTGTGACTGAATTCCTTGGGGGAGCATTATATGTCTCCTACTCTGTTTTACCCACATTCCACCATATATTTCATTTTATAGCAGTCTTGGATGATGACCTAGCACATATTTTTCATTTTAAGAACATTTTCAGTGCAGATCTGACAAAACGCAAAGAAGGTACCAATGTGAGGTTTCTAAAGATAGCTACAACACTCGACCCAAGGTTTAAGAATCTGAAGTGCCTTTCAAAATCTGAGAGGGATGAGGTGAGGAGCATGCTTTCAGAAGTCTTAAAAGAGCAACACTCTGATGTGGAAACTACACAACTCGAACCACCAAAACAGAAAATCAACCTTCTGCTGGTGACATTTGGCTCAGATGTTGAAAATGAACATTTGTTGGTCCGCACTGCTTTGGATTGTTAATGAGCAGAACCCGTCATCAGCATGAATGCATGTACTCTGGAATGGTGGTTGAAGCAGGAAGGGACATATGAATCTTTAGCACATCTGGTACGTCAATATCTTGCAGCACTGGCTACAATAGTGCCATGCAAACACCTCTTCTCACTTTCAGATGATGATGTAAATAAGAAGCAGGAAGCATTATCTCCCATATAATGTAAACAGACTTGTTTGTCTTAGCGATTGCCTGAGCAAGAAGTAGGACTGAGTGGACTTGTAGGCTCTAAAGTTTTACCTTGTTTTGGTTTTGAGTGCAGTTATGTAACCAAAAAATAATCTACATTTGTTAGTTTCACTTTCATGATAAAGAGATTGCACTACAGTACTACTTATGTGAACTGAAAAATATGATTTTTTTATGATTTTTACAGGGCAAATATTTGTAATAAAAGTAATATAAAGTGATCACTGTACACTGTAATTGAAATCAATGTATTTGCAAATGTAGAAAAACATCCCAAAACATTTAATAAATTTAAATTGGTATTCTATTGTTTAACAGTGCGATTAAAATTGCAATTACTTGTGATTAATTTGTTTGAGTTAATCATATGAGTTAATTGTGATTAATGGACAACCCTACTGAGTTTGTAACACTTGCTGCAATTAATTGTGACTCAATGTAGAAGGATTTCAGTTCCTGTCAGTTCAGGCTTTTCTTAGCTGAGAGTTTAAAACTGTGAGCAAACATTTATGTTTCTCACTTTTTCTTGCTTACTTACTAACCATGTGAATGAAATACCCATTGGGAAACCATCTTATAAGGTCCTGTCTAGGTTAGATATCAGAGGGATTCTGCTGGTGAAAGTTAGTTAACCACATACTTAAATTTAAAAGGGCAGGGCACTCTTAGACTAACAAATCATTGGCCCTCTTCCTGTAATGCTATCTGAAGCTTTAATCTCTAGTGTCCCACCAGAATTTATTTGATGGTATAGATGTTTTGCGCCACTGACAGCCCAGCCAGCGGGTGGCTGAAAACAATGGTGAAAACCACATGGAAAACCAAGTCTCAGTTCTCGGCACATCCCTCAATCTCCACTCCAGAGGCAGTGAGGCTTTCCAACAATGAGAGGCTGCAAAGAATCTCAGATGCCAGGTCACCGAAAGGAAACCAGACAACTCTCTCAGTGTGCATTTATAACTGCAGAACACTGACAAGGGAAGAATCGATAAACCATCTCATGGAGGAAAAGGCAAAAACAGCCTGCAATGTGCTGAGTGTTTGTGAAACACGACGAAAGAAGGAGATGGAAGTCAGCTGGAGGGACGGAAGCATGGTCATTTTAGGAAAAGGAGAAGGTAAGAGGACAGTTGGAGGAGTCGGATTCATCATAAACAAGGAATGGTCTTCGAAAATTGTCTCATGCCTTTGAAGTCGTCGTGTATCAGGGTGCTTTACCGCTGACTGAACCAAATAGTACCCTCAAAATCATCCAGATCTATGCTCCCACAAATTTATGCTAGGATGATGATGTGGAAGGATTCTATCATTCAGAGTTCCACATATACAATTGTAATGGGAGATTTTAACACCAAGGTTGGAAAAGGGAGAGAGGGTGAAAAGTTCATAGGAAGGTATGGTATTAGAGAACGAAATGCATGAGGAGAACAACTAGCTATATTGGCAGAGACAATGAGAATTGGTAACACCTGGTTCTGAAAGAAGGCCAACAGAAGATGGACCTGTATTGCACCAAACGCAAAGACAAAAAATGAAATTGATTACTTTCTGATTGATAGACAACGCATCATGTAGAATATTTCAGTAGTGCAATCATTCAATGTCGGTAGCGATCATCACCTACTGGAGCTAGACTCATGTTCACTGTGAAGGTGGAGGAAAAAGGCGCTGTGTATGGCGAACAGAAGGCACCAACTGGTAGCTTTTGATGAGGCAATCCTGAAAGAAAAGATTTGTAGGGAAGATGGAGTCTCCTGGATGACTGTGATGACGATTAAGAGAACTTCATTAAGAGACTGAAACGGTGTGTGAAATCAGCTGAATGTGAAAGAACTAGAAGAACTAGTGGAAGAATCTCAGAGAATACAAAGATTTTACTGGAGAAGAGAAGGAAAATGAAAAGAAATGGTAGCAACAGGCTTGAGTACTCCCTTCTCTGCAAGCTCATACGAATGAAGTTGAAGGAAGACTTCAAGAAATTTCAAACCGAAAAGCTCCTAAAGGCTGCTGAGGATCCGTAAAAGGCTCAAAAAATGCAAACAGGAACTGGCGTTGTATAGGTCATCATTACTGGCTTTGAAGAACAGGGATGGAGAATCAGTAATCGATCAAACAGAGATGTAGGCAATCTGCAGGGATTTCTATACCCAGCTCTTTGCATCCCTTATAGACATCCCAATGCCATCACTTTAACAAACCAATGAACACATACCTTGGTTTTCATTAGTGAAGTCCACCATGCAGTCCAACAAATGAAAGAGGGGAAGGCTCCAGGTAAGGATGGTCTGACAGCAGAAGTGCTTAAGGCGGGAGGTCAGGAACTTGGAAAAGCACTCACCCAAAGGTTCGGCCGATAGCTGGAAATCCAGAAGATACCGTCCAGTTGGAAAGAGTCCAATACCATCCTGTTGCATAAGAAAGGCAATTGAGAAAATCTAAAGAACAATCCCCGATCTGCCTGCTTTCACATATCTATAAATTGTTCACTAAAATAATAACAAATTGACTATCGTGAAACCTGGATGAACAGCAACCTAGAGAGCAAGCCAGCTTTCAAAGGAATTATAGCATGATAGACCACCTCTTCACTCTAAACCAATACTAGAGCGTTCAAGGGAATATAAATTCCCTCTGTGCATTGCCTTAGTGGACTATGAGAAGGCGTTCGACAGCGTAGAAACTAACACTGTTCTTGAAGCTTTTTCAGAACAGGGCATCAGCACGAAATATATTATATTACTAAAGGAAGCGAACTCTGGCTGCAGCACAGACATATCGCTGTTTGATACTCCCTTCCGAATCCCCATCAAGAAAGGTGTGAAACAAGGAGATAAAGTTTCACCAAAATTATTCACAACCTATCTTGAATTGTTTTTTCAATGAGCAGACTTGAAAGGTGGGATTAATATCAACGGCGAGTGGCTAAACCATCTCAGGTTTGCAGATGATATAGTGCTGATAGTCAAAAATACAGCCCAGCTTGAAAGAATGTTTAAAGAACTGAACACAAAACGTAGTCAAGTCAGATTAAAAATGAATCAGTTGAAAAGGAAACACATGAGATCAGATGTTCTGCCAAGAACCTAAATAACTCTTGGAGGAGAGTAGATCCAAGAGGTTGACAAATACGTTTATTTGGGCCAGGAAGCCAACATGTGCCACGATCAGAAAGGCGATCTGTCACACAGGAAAAAAAAACTGGATGGTGCACATTCAATGACATCAAAGACATCCTCCAAGGAAAGATCAGCAAAACAACTTTTGCAAATCTTTTCAACTCAAATGTGCTTTCAGCGATGTTATATGGCAGCAAAACACGGTCACTGACAAAGATGGAAGAACATGAACTGTCTATCGCACAGAGGGCGATTGCCCAAAAATGTTTGTTCCTTTCGCTCCACAATCACATCCTCAATGCAATAATTAGGCAGTAGTCTGGAGTGCAAGATGTTGTTGTTGAAAGCAGGCTCAGCAAAATGTGGTGAGCGGGACATATGGCCCAACTCAGCAAGAACAGACGGACCGCAGCTATATCTGAGTGGTATCTGGGAGAACAGAAATGGCCACGCGGTCGGCCTTCAAAGAGGTGGGATGATTTCCTAACAAGGAGATATGGACAAGCATGGCAAAGGATGGCCACAGCGAGAGAAAATTGGAAGACGTGTTGATCAGCTCAGTCTCAACTGATGAAGGACCAACAGTCTACACAGATGTTTGTTTATATACACTGATTATATAGTCACACACATACACACACACAGGCACCCATAATGCAGTATTAAAACAAGTAACAAACACAAAACAATATAGTTGATCTGAAGAGAAATAACCCTAATAAGAGAGAGCCTTAATAATCACTAGTACCTATGGCTACAGGGTAAACCCTGATGTATTCTGTAGATTTCGCCAGCACTGCTGAACCACTTAAAGGTTGTGTATTAGGACATATCATTTGGTGACTAATACACAAGAGTTTGAGGTATGCTTGGTTAGCAATTTAATTAGGATTTATCTGTGCCATTTGCAAAGCCACTCTACCCCGTAAGAGAGGTGGTCTGGGAGCAAGTCTGACTCTTAGAGCTCCCTAGCACACAGGTGAAAGGGAAGGTATTCCCTTTTATGGGGGTGCAGCACACTTCTGTCACTGCACCAGGCCTGCCCATCCTGTCAGTTGGGGGAGAGAGAAGTTGGGGCATGGCCCCACTAGGGTGATGTGTACACGATCATCATGCATCCCTTAGGCGCTCACAATGAGTAACAGCTGTGTCGCTAATGAGAATTTGTGTGCCAGATTCCACAGGCAGGTAACTGTCCCCTGTATGGTATGAAAATGTCATATTTATGCCTAGTTTGTGGCTTGTAAACTCTGCATGTAAACTAAAGAGGGAGCGCCAGTTAAAATGAGAGCAGTTAAGGGGGCGGGGAAAGCTGGAAATGATAGGTTATGTCAAACTGAGGCTGTGTCCATTAGAACTATTGGAGATTCATTTTAATTGGAGATTAATGGCTGATTGATTACTGCAAAATCAGAGAACAAGTAGTGTCTTTGGGCTGGACTCACAAAGGACTTAGTCTCCTAATTGCCATTTTAGGCACCTAAATCTCAGGATCAGGTACTACTGGGATTCACAAAACCCCCAATAAGCTGCCCCCACAACTTACAGGCATCTAAACTCGCTCAACACCTCCCTCTTGCAGTAAAAGTTCCCTAGGTGCCCATGTTTCTGCCTCTGAGAATGCTCACTGCAGCCTCACAACAGCCATCTGGATGTCTAAGCCCCAGAGTGATCCACAAATCAAAAGAAGATGGATGGTCGTCCACTTGCTCAGAGTTTGCCTACCGAAACGGGCTCCTAGGGATGAGCTTACACAAAACAGCTGAGGAGGAGAAAAGGAGGACTTCCCTTACATCTTTTAGCCCAGTGGTTAGGGACTCACCTAACCACTGGGAAGAAGGGATTTGAACAAGCTTTTGCCACCTCCCAGGGGGTGTCTATATCCACTCAGCTATGAGATATGCTGATGTGGGGCTCCCTCAGTCCCTCCTGTTGAAGCTGTTCCACTGTGAATACTTATATTAAAAATTAATTGGAGCAGGCTCTTGGGTTTCCTGTCTCCCAGATGAGTTCCGTAACCACCAGGCTACAGAGTAATTCTCTCATTCTGCTTCCTCTCCCCTCCCATGCCCCTCCCAATGATTCTTTGATTATTTATCCATAGTGCAGCAGTTTCAACATTGGCAGAGAGAGAGAGTGTGTGTAGATGTGTGCACGCTCAAGTAGAGAATGACTCCTAGTGTGTGATCCTCCAAGTGTGCTGGCTTTGTGAATCCCTTCTAAGGCACCTCTCCCCATTCACTGTACTGGGAGCCTGGGCACCCAACCCAGGCTTTATGAATCTCAGTGATTTTTCTAGGTGACTATGTTTTTTTGCAATATAGCCCTTTATGTCTAACTATTTATTTATCAAGATCTGCTAGGGAAATGGACACAGGCTACCGGATTCTCTCAGGATTTGTTAAGGAAATGTTTCACATTTGAGCAGATTGTTGGCCAAGCAAAATTATTATGCAGCAGTTTTTTCAGGTACGAATGGCTTGAGCACAACAGAGAGAATTTGATTTATTCCCAGTTATCCCTTGGGACAACTCCTTACCAGAAGCACCACATTCCAGCTCCAGTCCCCAGCCCACCAAGGAGACGGCTACACTGGTTGCCTTGTTAAGGCAGATTTCCTTCCCCTTGGTGCCAACAGAATAGTGTAAAAGGGACAAATACAGGGACCAGGATCTGGCTAAGAGATTTGTATTACATGGCTTATTTTTAAAATTAATTTTCTGTACTCCAGAATTTGCAGTAAACATACAAAGATCAATCCATACAAACAGTGCCCAAGAACAGAGTACCCTGTTCCACCCTGGCATAGCAAGCACAGTTTCCTTTGAGAGTGAACAGTGTCATGCCCACTATAACCACAACTAAATTTTGCCAGTAACATGCAGGGCTCCAAACTAGTGATGGCAGCGATAATTAAGAAATAATGTCAATGGAATAGAACAATGTCACAAGATAAAGGTCTCCTGCTGCTACACAAATGGTGAAGTGAAGCTCATTTATCAAGAATAAATGTCAAGGCAGAACTGATGCATTTTTAAAGCAAGTTCAGGTCTAATTATTTTTATTATGCTGAACTAAATGACTGATATATATGTAGTAATTTTGTCCAGTGGATACTGTTGCAGCAGATAACAGATTCACTGCACAATTATTTGACCTATTTTTTTCTGATTGCCTTAGAGAGAAGGCTTCTTAATGTACCATAGCCAATTAATGTTTATTTAACCATACTACTATGAATTGGCTCAATGAATCTTGCCCTGTGATCTATAAGGTATAATCATGCTCCCATTATATTCAGTGGTTAGAAATGAACTCAGTTCTTAACTTCAATAAGAGCAGGATCAGGACCAGTGGGCCACAGAATCCTTCTTGGTGGACTTCCAAAGGAAACATTCTGGAAGTCAAAATGGGAGACAGAATTCCTTTTTCAGTTCTTATGACTGAGACATTGTAAGAGCCAAACAAAAGTATTGGATAAATCAATGAACTGTTTTTTTGGATGGGATGTAGTTATACTGTATTAACTTTTAGAAGTAAATAAGGAGCATGCCCTTGGCAATCTGACTGGCTTGCACACATTGGAATGTATTAGATGATGGACCAAATTTACCAGTACAGTCTGGCTGTTTTGTGCTGCTTTAATGACACAAATTAAACCTTAAACTTTACTTCACTCAGGTTCTTGACTTCTTTATATCAGCAGAGCAGCCAGAATATACTGGGGAATCTGGCCCTGACGTTTCACGGGAAAATTCTGAAAAACAATTTTTATTATTCTTTTTAATGAATTTTACTAGCATGTTTATTTTCCAAACCACAGCATTGGACCAACATGATTTTCTTATCTCTAGCTGAAGAAATTTCAGTAGTAAGTCATCATTCCTTTCCATGATAAAAGAAAAGAAGGGCCATTATTAACATGCTACCTGTTGTAATAGGGTGTATTTCTATTATTACAGTCTGCTACGCACATGTTTGGATTTACTATTTTTGGTGTGAATTCCCACTCCTCTGTTTGTTGAACAGCACATGAGAGGTTCCCAGGAGGAGACAGGGTAGGTGCAAAGCTGAGGTCTGTGAGTGGGGCCTCAGAGGGCCCATAGAAGGAAACATTCCAGCTAAGTGACAGATGATAGAATAACCTCCTTATATCTCATGAAACTACCTGAGGGACAACTTGTCAGGTGAGGGAAGATCTAGAAGATCTACCATAGCCAGACTTCCCCGCACCCCCAAAGGAAAATAAGATCCATTTCTCTGTCACCACAAGACAGAACCTGTTGCTGCCTCACTAAGGTCTGTGGTTTCTCATTAGCTGTCACAAGCTTGTCAGTAATTTATGATGGAGCAACCAAGACCAGCATGAGCTGCGCTAGCTACCACCAAGACAGGAAGGCCTTACCCATCCTTGTTTTTATGGTAAGAGATCAGCTAGCATAGTCTTTTTCAGGTAATAATATTAATATTTAGCATTTATATATCACTTTACATGCTCAAAGCATTTTACTACAATTAACAAATTAAACTACACAACCTCATTTGCTGTAAATAGGTAGGTAAGTGGTGGTGGCAGTATTATCCTAATTTTACAGATGAGGCAAATGAATACACACAGTCAGTGCAAGAGCCAGAATTATATCTCAGAACCTTTTGAATCCCAATTCCATGCTTATTACTGCAGCTCAAATTGCCACAGGAAAGATCATATCACACTTCAATGAATTATCAGATACACATTTTTTATTTATTCACCAACTAGTAACTGGAAAGCAAACAACTATGCATAGAGGACTCAAGACTTTAAGATGCCAAAACACTTCCCCAGCTTATACATTGATCATATACAAAGGCAACTGGAAATAAAAGATTTTGGTAATCATCTCCTCCCCTGTCCCTAAACATTAATCTTAAGCTATTATATCTTCTCCTAAATCTCCATAAATTATTCTGTGCTATAAGTCTTTTTGAGAAACATTTCTAGAAAAACTCAAGCATTATGTGGCTCTGATTTCAGGTATTTGTAAAAGTCCTATGAGACCTTCACTGCTTTGTCTAACCCAATGGAATTCAAATCAGAATAATAACTGCACCAAACTCTTTAAAAATCGATGGGAGCTGTGTATACTCAGTCTTTTGAAAATCAGGCCAACATGCATTTATACAAAGTGTGTGTGCGCGCGCACGCACGTCTGTTACCTGTATTAAGGTAGAGTCTAGAGATATCAACCCAAGGGCCTGTATTAATACATAGCACATAGAGATGGGGTATGGTGGGGGGGGAGAAGAATCAAAAATTGACGTTTCAAATTTTGACGTGAATGAAAATTGAAGCCATTCTTGACCATCTCTAACTCCGAGGGACAATCCCTGCTCAAAAGAGTTCATAATCTCAATGGACAAGAAAGACAAAGGATGGGAGAAAGGAATGATTATTGTTCCCATTTTACAGATGGGGGAGTTGAGAGAAATGAAGCAATTTCCCTAAGGTCACAAGAGAGACTGTACTAGAGGTAATATCTTTTATAGGACCCAACTTCTGATGCTTTTGAGCTTCACCATTAGAAACTCAGCTGCCTGTGGGTTCAGTTGTCTAGCAACTCAATGAGCTTGACTGGGCCCTCACTGAGAGACTGTTGTCCTTGATTGGCCAGAAGCGCCAACACATCACTGCTGTAGCCCTGTAGCAACAGCAGCAAAGTAGTTGCTTGGCTTTCCAAGCCTGAAGCTGCACCAGACCTACTTCTTGTCCAGCTCTTGCTCTGACTCTAGCCTGCTCTACTCCAGCCCGAGTCCCTGCCTAGCACTGAACTCCTGATTTCTGGCTCTGAGCACTGGCTTGTCTCCTGACCACGACTCTAATTGTGCCTTTTGGTTCTGTTCTGACTCCTTGCTCCAACAATTGGTGTGCCTTCTAATCACACTTCTGGTTTTGTCCTCTGATTCTCCTCTAACCACTAGATCATACCACCTACACCCCAGTGTGTGAAGTTCATAGAGCTCTTCTTTAGGTCACTGTGGGAAATTTGAAAACTTGTCCCTTCTGCCAATAGAAGCTGGCCCTTTAAAAGGTATTATCTCACCCACCTTACCTCTCTCATATCCTGGGACCAACATGGCTACCACAACACTGTGCTAGAGTTGGCATTTGAACCTGGAACTCCTAGTCACTCTCCAATGTGTTAAGCAGAAGGCCATCCTTCTCCATGTACATTTAGAACTGTCTCAAAGAATTAGAAGGTGCATCCTGAATAATTCTGCCCTTCAGCTAAAGGATCACAAAGCAAAGTGAACAGTTATCTCTTGATGTCAGAAAAGAAGATGATGCAATTATCTCATGCAGTGACTTAGTGCACTAATTTTCACCTCATGAGTAGAGTTCAAATTCTGACCAAAGTGATCTCATCCTCATCCCTTTATCTTGAAAGCAAATGAATGAATGAAAACAGCATCCCCATACCCTACAGTTATAATGTTAGTCTTTTATTGCAGATACCATTCCACTCTTTATGACACCCTTTGTTCAAAATTTGCTTGTTGGGAATGCTCAGCTTTGACAGGTTCTGCCCTGTGGATTGCTTTATAACGGCAATAATGCCTATCAAACAGCTATTTTTTATTACATTAGCAGTGAAAGACACTTCTTATTCAAAATTAGAGGATTAAAAATGCTCAGGCAAACTAAAGCAATCTTTAGTGCTTTGCAGTTTTGCTATATAGTTTTTAAAATCCATTTTAAAAGATAATCCAGTTAAAAGTGTATGTGTATGTAATCATTTTTACTTAATTTTTTTATAGATAAATTAAAAACCTAAAGCTGAAATGTGTAACTTTCTCCAGTTTTGTTGCTTCTTTTGTATATCCCCAGTTATTGATCATTAAACCAAAGAAATTATGAGGGCCAGTTTATCAGCTGCAATAAACTGATTTGGGCTTGTCTACATGAATACTTAGGATATGTCTACATTTAAAATGCTACAGCGATGCAGCGGGGCCACTGTAGTGTTTCAATGTAGACACTACCTATACCAGTGGGAGGGATTCTCCCTTCGGTGTAAATAATTCACCTCCCTGAGAGGCAGTAACTAGATTGACAAAAGAATTCTTCCATCAGCTAGCACTGTCTACACTGGGGGTTAGCTTAGTGTGGCTACATCTCTCAAGGGTGTGGATTTTTCACACCACTGAGCAATGTAGCTATACCGATGTAAGTTTCTAGTGTAGACCAGACCTTAGTTCACAGCTAGCTGGGGTGTAAACCTACCCTGCACTGGCTTGCTGCACACTAAGTGGATCCTGCTGCCATACATGAAAAGTTACATAGTGCACTTTGAACTACTCTGCTTTGAAAGGGGCATAGATCAAAGTGCACTACAGAACTTTTAGTGCATGGCAGCAAGGACTTTTAGCATATGGCAGACTACCATGGGGTAGACTTACATCCCAGCTTGCTGTGAACTAAGTTGTGTAGACAAGCCTTTATCTGTGTTATAGCAGCACCCACAGGTACCAACCAAGATCAGGATTCCACTGTGTTAAGCTCTGTACAAACACACAAGGAGATAGAACTGGGGTCGGCAACCTTTCAGAAGCGGTGTGCCGAGTCGTCATTTGTTCACTCTAATTGAAGGTTCTGTGCGCCAGTAATACATTTTAATGTTTTTAGAAGTGTCTTTCTATAAGTCTATAATATATAACTAATCTATTGTTGTATATAAAGTAAATAAGGTTTCTAAAATGTTTAAGAAGCTTCATTTAAAATTAAATTAAAATGCAGAGGCTTCCAGAATGGAGGCCAGGACCCGGGCAGTGTGAGTGCCACTGAAATCAGCTCGCATGCTGCCTTTGGCACGCGTGCCATAGGTTGCCTACTCCTGAGATAGAATCTCCGTGCTGAAAAACTTATGATCTAAATTGAAAAGACTCACAAAGGGTAAGAGGAGAAATAGAAGCACGGAGAAGTGACGTGACTTCTCCAAACAGGGCTGGCTCTAGGCACCAGGGCAGCAAGCAGGTGCTTGGGGCAGCCAACGGAGAGGGGCGGCAAGTCCGGCATTTCGGCGGCTGGTCCGAAAAATGAAGTGGCAGCGGTAGAGCTGCCGCCGACGTGCCGTCGATCGCGGCTTTTTTTTTTTTTTTCCAGCTTGGGGCGGCAAAAATGCTTGAGCTGGCCCTGTTTCCAGAGTAAAACAACAGGTCAATGGCAGAGCCAGGAATAAAATCCAGATCTCTTTGACTCCCTATCCACTAGACCACCATGCTTCCTCACAGAAATCAATGGAGCTAGACCAGTTTCACCAACTGAGAATCTAACCCTAACTCTTGAAGTCCAAAATTATAACATTCATTGATCACCTCTGCACTGCAACTTGGTCTAAGGTTACATAGGAAATTTCCAGTACAGCAGGGGATTGATTCCAGGTCTTTAGAGTCCCAGGCTAGTTGAATCCAACATCAGTTTTGTGAGCACAGATAATGGCCATTAGAAAGTTCAAAGAGCAAATTTCTAGCCAGTGTCAACACTTTTATAGCCTTAAAAACAAACAAACAAACAACAACAAAAACAGTAGACCCAATATAAATTTGCCAATTACTGGCAATCAACCTTACAAGTACAGGTAGGGCATAATTTGATCACAAGAGCTTGAACCAATGAGTAATCATCTCACTGCATTCTGAACAAGCTGCAAGTAATGAAGCAGCCGTACAGAGAGCCCTATGAAGAGAGAAATGCAATAATCAAGCTTCTTGGACACAAGGGCATGTGATGAAATTGTGAGGTCAACCAGCTAGAAAAAAATGAAAAGCTTTCATACCACTTCCAATTCAGACTCACGATTTTCCATTGAAAAGACAAGTTTAAGGGGGATGCTATGACTCTTATTCTGATTAAATATTTCCAAATGAATCCCTGAGTAAACAAAGAAGGAATCACCTTGTATAAACAACTTCTCCCCAACAGCAAACCATATGGCTTCACAGGACTGAGGACAAGATAGCTCTAACACATCCAGCCATCAGTATCATTCATTTAACTAATCTCTCAGCAACACTTTTTTTTTCTGATGAATTCAAAAAGTTTATATCCAGGTTTCCGATTTCGAATACAGACACATTTGATAAAGGGAAAGTAGTAATTACTGATTTATTTTGCACCCTTGCAAACTGCAAGGGTTTCAAGATGAGATTTTCAAAAGAACTGAAGGAAGTTAGGTGTCCAACTAATTAGGCACCTATTTTTCTTTGGCTCCTTTGAAAGTCCCAGGCTTAATAACCTTTTAAAAAACAGTCATGTACAATTTTCTTTTCAATTGGTTTGTGTTATACCCTACATAGGTGCTTAATAACAATAATAAATAAGTGAATTATGGCAGTGCCTGGGGGCCCCAACTGAGGTCAAGGTGTTATTGTGATGGGCACTGTCCGTAAACATAATAAGAGAAAGATCCTGGTCAGGAGTAAGGCCCTGCAGCTGTGACTTCTCCGCCTCTGACAGCCTAACAGGTCAGCTATGTTGCCTGATTGGCTAAGGAAGCTAACAGGCCAGTTCTTACGCCCAGCTGCAGCATTAGCTTGCTGACTGCTCAACACACATGATTGTGGATTCTCTACCTCCCTGTGCTCACTTCATGCCAAGTCCTGCTCCTCCTTTGCTCCTCCACTGCTTCAGCATAGACCTTGCTTTGCACCCAGCCTTATTCTAGTCCTGTCCCAGACTTGCTCCTGCCTTGCAACCAGCTTTGCTCTCAACTCCAGGTAATCCAAGTGTGATCGTTGGCTCTGATTCCTGACTCTGCCTCTGTCTCAACCCTTAGCTCTAGCATTAGGACACTGACCTCAGATTTGACCCCCGCCTCTGACTCTGCTTTGATCTTGGGCTCTGGCATTCATATTCTGGCCACTAGGCCTTGTGACATTGCACTCCATATGTTTAATGGAAATATGCTTATGAGTGTGTATATGATGCAACTGGAATATGCTTTATGCAAAAGGTCTCGTGTAAGGTATCATAACAAAGGCTATAACCTACTGAATATATTCCTCCTATTTGTATGTATGTATCATTCTTGTATCTGAAGCAAGAAAAATGAAGTATAACTCTGAGGTCCTACTGTAATTATGGAAAGTGTGGGCTATTAATGGTGGTTTAGAATCTTGATGACTTCCTTTGACTAGGACAATTGGTTGTAAATGGCTCTGTTTACTTACAAACCTTCCTGTGTGCATGTGAGTCAGCCCAGGAAGAATAGAGTCTGGGGCCTCATAGGACATGTGATCATGTCACCTGATACTGGAATCCGTCTTAAATCTGATACTTTTACATTGGGGGGGACCCAGAGAGCCAAAACATTCCTGCCTTGTGCCAAAGCTATAAAATGGGGTGGAACAGAACAAAGGGGATTTCCAGTCATGAGAGCCCCTGTTTTCCACCTAAGAAGTCTGGTGGAACTAACAAGGACTGTACCAGGGGAAAGGATTGGGCCCAGACTAGGAAGGAGTCTAGTCTGTGAAAGAAGCTTATTGGACCATCTCTGAAGGTGAGATATTATCTGTAATCAGTTTCTTAATGTATTAGGCTTAGATTTGCGTACTTTTGCTTTATTTTGCTTTGTGACTTGCTTTGTTCTGTCTCTTATTACTTGAAACCACTTAAATCCTACTTTTTATACTTAATAAAATCACTTTTGTTTATTAATTAACCCAGAGTAAGTTATCAATACCTGGGGGAGCAACCAGCTGTGCATCTCTCTCTGTCAGTGTTATAGAGGGTGGACAATTTATGAGATTACCCTGTACAAGCTTTATTCAGAGTAAAATGGATGTATTTGGGGTTTGGATCCCATTGGGAACTGGATGTCTGGATGCTGGAGATAAGTGACCTGCTGGACTCTTTTGGGTTAAAAAAGTCTGCAGCTTTGGGGGCATGGACCAGACCTGGGTCTGCGTTGCAGCAGGCTAGCGTGTCTGGCTCAACAAGGCAGGGTTCTGGAGTCCCAAGCTGGCAGGGAAAACGGGCTCAGAGGTAATTTCAGCACATCAGATGACAGTCCCAAAGGGGATCTCTGTGACCGAACCTGTCACAGGCCTAAATGTCTATGACCCAGTCCCCTAACACTCTGCCCCAAAAAGCTTATAATCTAAATAGACAAGACATACAAAGGGTAGGAGAAGGGAAATATTTTTATTTCTATCTTACATGTGATGAAATGTTGACTCTGTTGCAGTGGTGCTGGAACAATTTTTAGTGGTGGTGCTGAGGGCAACTGAACCCACTGTATATGATGGAAACCACTTCAAGCCAGGAGGCGCTGCAGCCCCTCTAGATCCCCTAGTTCAAGAATCTATGCTCTGTTGAATTCAGTGGCAAAACACTCAATGACATCAATGGGGCACGATTTCACCCCCGAATCATGCCACACAGGAAGTCTGTAGCAGACCTCAGAACTGAATGTAGACCTCCTGAGTGTAAGACAAAGTTAAGACTCAGTCTTTACTTCTATTAACACTAGGAGTTCTAGACAGATTTCTCATCTTCCCACTAGGTATATTCATACCTCCCATTAACTTCAGTAAGAGCTATGCATATGGCTTTAGGCTATGTTTACATTGCATTGTAAGCCTGGGCTCAGACTCCAGCTCAAGCCCAACCCCCCTTTCCATCTGTCTGACTTGGGCCAGTAAGCCCTCAGGAGCTGGGACCTGGGGGCAGGATCCAAGCCCAAGTCCCACTGGGTCCAAACTGCATAACTTTGCAGGGTGGATTCAGCCTGGGCCTAGGTGCCCAGACTCATATCCTGAGAGTTTGCCAAGACTATCCCACAATCCCATGGATCAGTGTTCCTTGGCCTTTCTATCCCAAGAATAGCCAATCAGTTCTCAGGAAAGGGAAGCAAACCCCCTGGTTCTAGTATAGCTGTTTGGCATTTATCTCTTCCATTTCATTCTGACCACTGAACTGCAAACAAAATGAATCATCCCCTGCATTAGCTATGGCCACTAACAAGAAGTAGTCCTTTGCCAAGCATGCTGCTACCTGGTCACAGCACCACAGTCAGATTCTCATAAATCTCTGGTGCTAGGTGAGCAAGATGCTCACCTTCAGTAAGAGCACCAGAAATGATCACATGTATCAAAAAATAACAGACAATCTGAAAGCACTGGGGATTAAATGGAACAGTGATCAGTGCAGGGAGCCGATTAAGCAGACCAAGAGCAACTACTGGAAAGCCAGGGGTGAGAACCATACCTTTGTGAACTCCCCATCATCCTGCCTCTTTTACAAGGACTTTGACTGAGTGTTGGATACAATAGCCAAGTCAACCAGGATGGCAACCTTCTGACCCCCAAGATCTAGTACAGCACTAGCGGGGCGCCAGCAGCTTCCAAATCAAGTGACTCTGATGTCCCGTGTTGGTCCCCCAGCAGGCTTTGGCTTTTGCAGCTCATCCTGGGCCCATACCCAGAGGAGCTGTCTGATGACTCCCATCCTGGAGGATCAGCTTGCCTCAGAACCGCCAGCAGAAGATACAGAAGGAGCCTGGTATGTGGTTGGCTTCATGTCTGATGTTTAATATATGCAGGGGAGGGATTTCTGAGTTATGACCCAATGTATTGTTATTACAAGCCATGGATAGCAGTTAAACAAGCATTTAACATTAAACTTTTTACTGGATACTTGCACATTAGTTCAAAGATTTGGTGAGGTGCTACTCTTTTAGTACACCACATCGTGCAAATTGGCCATCCCACAGCATAATGAATCATCTGCTGTATGCGAGGTGTGGGAAAATGTAGCGCATTGGTGACTAAAATACAGCAAGGATTTAGCGAATTGGGGTTATGCAGTCCAGAAATGTGCCAGGGAGGGGAGAGAGGCTGGCTATGCAGCTCTTTGAGAGTCCATATTGTCATAGTGTGTTTGCAAGTAGTCCATAGGTAGACATAGTCAGACCAGGCTGTATCATAAGCTGTAGCTGTACCCAGTAACTGCAGGAGTGCAGAGTTTTCAGCAGCTTATGCAGAGGCAGTAATCCATGAGGACTCCAGCGCAGCATCCTGTTGATTTTTCCCTACGAATTTTGACCCAATCACAGCTCATAGCTGAAAACTTCTCCTGCAGCAGAAACTTCAGATAGGTAGTCAAACCCTTCCAAGAAATGTATTTTTCAAGCCCCCCTCTGTAGGACATTAGCCCACTCCACTAATGGATGTGTTGCTCAGTCATCATAAACTTGAAAACCTCTGTGGCATACACAGCTGGTTTCCAATCAGTAGCTTGGAACAGAATGTTCCTTTGGCATTCAGAAACCTCTAGGATTGTCATCCTCCAGAAGGTGGAATGCCTGAAAAGACTGAGAAAGCTTAGGAAGTAAACACCCACACACACCAAGGCTAAAATGGTCTGATTTTTAAACATATAGCATTTGTAAATTTCACCTTATCATTCTTATGCTTGGGCTTTTCACTCTGCTTAACTGTGCTGTGTGCATAGAGCACCTGGCATCGTAAGCACTGCTCTGAGAATACACTGAAGCTGAGTTTTTTGAAAGCTTTTTTTTTTTTTTTGCCTAGAGATTCCAAATGCAACTTTTTCTGAGGATGTACTTAACCTTTTTTGAAGTACTGAGACAATAATGAATTGTTTATTTTCAGGCCTCTCCACCTCTGCAGCCCAGCCACAATCCAGCAAGAGCCAGGGATTTTGAACAGTCATGAAGCAGTCCAAAAGGGTGGCTGCCCATGATGAACTTATGGTGGCTATCTTGGATAGGGCCAATAAGCAGGTACAATACCAAAGGGAAAAGGATTCACGGCCAGGGAAAAGGCACAGACAGGCTGCAGAGTGCACAAGACACTTGCAGTGCAGTTTCTAGACCAGGAATGGTGACTGAAGGAGGAAGATAGAGCAGAACGACATGTTTGCTGCTTGAACTAATGGCCATGGTCAGGCTCCTGCACCACACCCTGAGTCCCCTCCACAGACCAGGAATGCATTGGTGAATACTATGGTTGGGTGGCCCCTAAAAGCAGGATTGAATGCTATTTGGACAGGGCACACATATCCCCTGCAATCTTCCACTCTCATATAGCGCCAAGGGCATGCTAAACATGGTAGAAAGGGAAAGTATAATGGGGACAGGAGACATGCAGAAGTAGGGGATTTATTTGTTTGCATTAGTTACATTGTTTTGCACTGCTCAGTATTTATGTGCTTTGTTTCATTACTAGTTTTGGTGTTTTAATGGCAGCTGGCCTGCTGACAATTCTTTAATATTGTTTCATTTTCTTTGTTTTTTGTAATACAGCCATGTTAACATTTGTCGTTAAGAAAGTTCATTACCTTCACTGTATCATATCATAGTTGGGAGGGACCTCGGGAGATCATCTAGTCCAACCCCCTGCTCAAAGCAGGCCCAATCCCCAGACAGAGTTTTGCCCAGATCCCTAAATGGCCCCCTCAAGGACTGAATTCACAACTCTGGGTTGAGCAGGCCAATGCTCAAACCACTGAGCTATCCCTCCCCACAAAAAATATACATAATAAAGCACATATAGAAAGTTGTATCCAAACACAATTTCTCAATATATCTCTTCAGATCAATCCATAATTAAAATCCATAGCTCATGTCACACAAGGCAATGTTCCCCCAACATTACTTAAGCAATCATCTAAATCATGACTAAAAATTCATGACAATCACATTCCCTCCCTCCACATTAACACTGTATACAGAAAGTACTTCATTTACTGTTAATGTTGCTGTACAAATAGATTCAGCAACATACCATTCTCCCTCTTCCATTGTTCATGGAGGGCCAGAATGTGGGTGTACAAAGCTTCCTGATTCTATGACAGAGGCTTTTTTTGGCTGAGTGTACAGTTCAGCACTCCATTACTGTCACAGGCCCACTCAAGGGCAAATGGCTCACCTTTGGAGTCACAAAAATTGTGAAGACTGCAGCAAGCCACAATAATGCAGACATTGATGACAATGAAATCCAACTATTCCATCAACAGTGCCAGCAGGCTTTCAATCTGACAAAAGCACAACCACTATTCTACACCTACTGAGAATGTGGTTAAAACGTCTTTCGCCAAAGCCTCTGATATCAGAGTGCGCTTTCATAAGCAAAAGGGCGTACCTGAGGTCCCCCAGCACAAAAATGGGGACAGTAACTCCACTTATGACCATGTCATGTGGTGGCAATAGTGTCCCAGTCTGTCTAGGAATGTATACTCCTCATCAGCAGAGAACCCTGGCATCAGAAATTTTTCAGTTCAGCCCATTCTGGCATCCAAAAACTGGCCTCTGTGGTCAACAAGGTCCTGCATAACAATGGAGTGTAGTATCACTTACAGTTTATGTACTCATGTGCTCCTTGAAAAGGATAAACTATGGGCACATGGGTCCCATCAGTGGCCCTGGTGCAATTAGGAAACCCTATTCCCTCAAAACCAGCAGTGCCTTCAGGGACATTGTTTATGCCCACCACCTCTGGGTAAACCACACACCTCAGAAATCACCACCACTACAGCTGACTTGCTAACACCAAACTGTTTAGTAACGGACCTGTTGCAGTCTGGGGTAGCCAGCTTCCAAATTGCTATAGCAACCCGTTTCTGGACCAGCATGGCCACCCTCGTGGACATGTCCTCCCACTGGAGGATCAGGGCAAGCTGCTCACAAAACTCCATAAATGTCACTTTCTTCATGCAAAAGTTCTGCAGCCATTGCTGCTCATCCCAGGTCCACACAGTGATGTGATCCCACCAGTCTGTGCTTGTGGCCCTGCTCCAGAAGGACTGGTCTTCATCAGGGCACCAGCAGCTATACTAAGAGTCTTGAGCAGCATCAGTCAGTTCAAGTCTGCTATGTTTGTTTTGTCATCATCCTTGTCCTCTTCTGATAGCTGCCTTTGGTAGGTTAGAAAATGCTGTCAAAATGTCCACCACAGTCTCATGTCTGCTATACCAATTTCCTGACGCAAGAGTGGAAGCACAAGCAGGACAAGTTCTTCAAATGGTATTGCCTCTATGTTGCTGGCTCTGGTTGCTTGGAGCATAAAGACCCAAAAGACAGGTTCAGCTGGATGTGTTGGCAGGCTGTGACAACTTCCTATAAAGTGCCACAGGATGGACAGTCAAGTTGTCCCACAGTGCACTGTGCATAAAGGGCTAGAGTAGTTACAGCTGGAGAAGGCACTAGGAAGCCTGGGATAGGCTGGTTTGACTCAGGTTTGTGTAGTGCAGTATGGACATGTGAGTGTGAGGTCCAGAAATTCTAACCTTAGGGTCAATATTCAGGGCGGACATTCAAGCACAGGCTTACAAACACTGAGCCTCTGGGTTCCAGTCCCACAGACCTGGGATTCCATTGCAGCAGAGGCATACCCTTAGAGGTGAACAGACTCCTTAATTATTAAACGGTGATGTGTGATATTTTGAGTACTGAGCTCTAAATCTAACAAAGAATAATTATTTGTGTTTTCAAATCTGATGGGTATAGTTTCCTTCACTCTTAATGAAAGATGTACATAAAGTTTGTATCCCTAAAATATATTTTAATTAATCATTATATATTTGTCTGTATAAAGATTAAATGGAGCTTCATCTAAGATTGTACAGTTCTTTGACCAGATGTGCTATGCTAGGAATCTTAACACTGTATGTAGTTTCCAGAAAATTATCTGGACATAGAAAAATAAAGAAATTATAGAAAATCTGACATTTTTTTCTTGTATAACAGTGTGCTAAGTCTTACACAAGTTTGCTAAGGAAACAGAAAAAGTAAATGTAGATGAATTAATATGCATAAATGTATATGCCTTCATTTAACAACTTCTTACATGATATTCTTATATGAATATCCTCTATATTCAAAATATATAACTTTCAGAATGGAAAATAGAAATACTGTATAATATTTAAACAATTTATGTTCTTGTCTATTCATAAAAAAATTGCAGGAGGAATACTATCTGGTTTTGCATTTTATTAGAAATCAATTATAAATTAACTTGACATTGAGATATTAAAAATTCCATACTGGAAAAAAAGTTCAATAATGAACAAGTTAACTGTTCTTGTTCATGAAGCACAAGAATCCAAGTAGCAAACTAGAACAGACTAGTGGCCGTTTAACTAAGCAAACTGCTACCAAAATTATTTTCAACCTGTGCCTAATGAACAATGAATAGCATTGAAAAATAGACACAAGTCATGAAATAGAACATATTTCATCACTATAGAAAATGCTTTGTGGTTTTTAAGGAGTTTATTAATGTAATAGTATAAAGCCTTAATTCCCCTAAACTGTGGATTTTTTAT
This sequence comes from Chelonoidis abingdonii, assembly GCF_003597395.2. NCBI lineage: Eukaryota > Metazoa > Chordata > Testudines > Testudinidae > Chelonoidis > Chelonoidis abingdonii. The sequence goes on from NC_133769.1 coordinate 112,971,591, forward strand.
GTAAAATGATTGAACTCTCTGAACTGAGCATTAAACTGTGTTGGATTTTTTTAAAAAATTATCAAATATGCACAAAGCATCATGAACATCTAAATCTGTGATGAAGCACTTGTAAGAAGTTAACTTATTTAGTAACTGGACAGTTTCAAGCCTAATAATATGTTTACAAGTTAAGAATTAGTTAAAGCCTCTCTTTTAGAGAGACTTACAAAACCAGAGCTCCTGTGGTGATATGGTTAGTGAAATCCTCTGATATTGCTGTGCATGATAGTTATGCAAGACTATACTGTCCATACCATTTGAGCAAATGAAGATTCTACCAAATTAACAAGTGTGTTTAAAAAATAATCTCAGCATGTTCTACCAAGTGTGAATTGAAAATCAAGGAGTTTCATATCAAACAAAACCGAAAAAAACAATGTCCTCTCTATTCTTGCTATGTTGTGCATTCACCATGGCCCTCTGTTGAACGTCAAAGGTTGCCTTTCATAGACTAAAGGAGCACCAGTATTAATGAAGTAAGCCACCAGGTTGTCCGTCCCCCGCGCCCCGTAGCCTGATCTAAACCCCACTGAAATAAACGGGAAGGCTCCCATTGACTGCAGTGGGCTTTGGAGCAAGTCCTATCCCTTTATAGCTACTTTTTTGCGTGTGCTTTTGTAACGTCTCCAAAATGACACAAAATATTAACAAGCCTGGCTCAAGTTACCAAGTCCCCATTGCCACTTGTGTGACCTGCCGTCCCCAGGCCATGCCAGAGCTAACAATGAATTGATTCATGCCAGTGAATCGTCTCCAAAGTGGAGCGTGTGCTCTTCTGTTGGAGTGGCGGTACCCTAACCTGATAGCTGGGAGCAAGGGGGAGCCTGCGTCTGCCCCTCTGCCAGCCAACATTCCTTCTGCGGGTGCTGCATGCCTGAGCTCAGACTGTGCATGTAAGGGGTCCCTCCCGCCCCCCAGGAAAGAAGGGGAGTGTCATCTTTCAAACCCCCACCCCCGGCCCGGCCTCCCCAGCTCCTGCTTGGGTGGGGGGAAGGAAAGCGGGTGAAACCCTAAGGTGCCTGGGATGTGCCAGGGCGCGGCACAGAGGCAAGACGTGTCCTTGGGGAGAGGCGCTCCGCGAGCCCCTGGGAACGCGCCAGGACACTGACTCACCCGGGACCTTGCCATCCCGCCCGGCGCGGCTGCCACCTGTATCCCTCCCAAGGCAAGCGCCCGCGCTCTGCTGCCATTGGACACAGCTGCCTACCGAAGCCTGCTAGGCACAAAAGGCGTTGCTAAGTGGATGCTTATTTTGTTTCCCTCCCCCCCCCCCCCCCCCCCCCCCCCCCCCGCTGATGAGAGCCTTAGTTCACTTGCAACGTGTCAATTGCACCGGTTCTCTCTCTGCTCTTCCTCTCCCCTTTCCTTTCTTTTTTCCCTTCCGGGGATGGTGACTTGGTAGCTTTTTAGTGCCATCCAGAAAACTCTTCCCAGGCAAGCAATGGCTTAGAGGAGAGGGAAGGAGGCAGGAGAAGAAGAAGGAGGAGAAGATGAGTTTCCACAAGGAGGATGGTGTGGGGAGCCTGTGTCACAAGGCGCTGCAGATCATCTCAGAGCTGTGCCTGGGGGGCCAGGTGGAGCGGGAGAAATGTTCAGGCATCTTCTTCCCCTTGGAGACCACCAAGCAAGATATAGGCAGCACAGGTACAGTGGACTCTCTGCTGAGCTCTCCTCTCCTGCTCGTCTCTAGTCTTCTGCTGGTTCCCCCCACTTCTTTCCACCACCTTCTTTTTTCCCCTTATCCCCCTCACTCTGCTCCTTGCCTCCACTTCGCTTCCTTAGCGCAAAGAGGGGGTAACGCGTGTGGGACGGTAATCTACTAATAGGAGCGGCAACAGGTTGTGTGGGCGTTTGGAAAGTTGAACTTTTTCTTTGCTTTGCCTATGGAGTGGGGGTGGGGGGGAGAGAGAGAGAGAATCCACATTCAAATAGCAATAAACCATAAGCAGTTTTTCTTCGAGTGCTCAGGACCGCACTCAGCACAAGCACAGCAAACGCTGGTGCCCAAGAGCCTCATTTGCTATGTATGGTGATGATTATAGAGCAGAGCCCCGGGGAGGTTCCGATGCTTTGCGGAGGGGCTGCTGCTGTAGCTATGCTGCGGGGCGTGAGGACAATAACTACAAAGGAAAGGAAAATACTTAGGGAGGGGGTCAGGACCTTGGATCGGGGAACAGGGAGTGGAGGAAAGAGAGAGAGACTCACCCCCCAAAGTGAAAGCCCAACAGTTGGTTCAATTTGTGCAATAGGAAATATTCCGCCTTGTATCCCGTCTCCTTCCCCCTCTTTCTAGTGCTCGTCCTCCCTTTCTATTCCCCCACCCCCAACACACACACTTGAATTTACATTGTTCTGCAACGAAATTTTTCTTTCTTAAGACTGGAGAACTATTTTCTCCTGTTGCACTGATGTAGGGAGGGGGAACAGGCTGCTGGTTCAGTGTTATAAACAATGGTTACTAATGTATGTTCCGGGGAAAGGAAGTGTTATTGTACATATATGATTTACCCCACGTCTCCCCTTCTCTGTTCTCCCCAGTGGCCCTTGTTTTTCCTTGCGATATTTCGAGCACAGGGTTTCAATCAGGCAGCCACCAAGTCAATAGGTTGTGTGAATCGGAAGAGCTTCAAACGAAGGCTTGCTCTGCATAACATTGCCCAAGATTTGGCCTGGGGGGGTAGGGGGATGGACAAGAACCCTATTCCCAGAGCAGAAACACGGTGTCTAGATGGTTTTTAATGTGTACACCCGATTTCTATTGAAGTTTTAACTATGAAAAAGGCATATCGTGTTAGAGTTATGGGAGAAAAATATCCTGGGGGACCCCAAACCAATCCATCGATATATCTTTGTGTGCACTTTCGGCTCTTTCTGGATGACCCGCTGTTGCAGCGATCTTTTAATGACGATGCAAAGTGTTGCTGCCATAAAGCCTGGCAACACCAAGGCGTTTTATGAATGAACGGAACAGTTATTTTAATAAGATAGTCTCCATTTGTCCCATAGGATGAGTCACCGTTTCAGGGAGAGCTTGTTGTTAAGGATGTGTATTTTACCTTAGCCGGGTTTGCTGAGCATGTACAAATGGAAACCTGTAGATTCAGTGAAGTGCTTTGGGGTCAGATCTGTTCTAGGACCCATCAGGGAAGACTTGAAGAAAATAAGGGGCTGATTTAAATCCTCGGAAGCAAGATAATCTATCAAAGGTGAAATTTTCTCGCTTTGCCTCGTTAACGCACCTCAAGTGGTACCATGTTTGATCACTTACTGTTTGTACCCAGGCACATCCAGGTTAGGGAATGAGTTTCGTATTCATTTCTGGATTGTCTCGGGGTTTCTGGCTCCCTTCAGCTCTTTCACCTTACTTTGTCATAGTACACGATTCCGTTGTCTTTTCTAGGGTAATGTTTTTAAAGGAAGCCTTTAAAAAATTAGCTCATGTTTGGTGCTTTATTCTTGTGCGCTCGCAGGCGAGACCTGAACAACAGAGAAAAATAATACACAGGTAGTTTAAAAATCTTTGTGAAAATCGATAGCAGTAGTATAAATGTCCCACCTGTGTTTGTTTTTTCTTTTAATGCCCTAAGTCTTTAGTGCATATTCAGCAGTAGGGTGGAGTTTTATAGCACTCAACAATCCCACCTCAGAACAGAGCAACTCCTCAGTTAGAAAGAGGAATGAGGATCTAATTTATTTCCAACTCCTATTGACAAAAACAAAACAACCCATAACAACAACCACCCTTCCAGTTCTTTCTCATAGGCTAAGGCACCGTGTGCCAAGTTTTATTCTAAGGTGCATTTACACAGCTTGAATATAGGGATCCATAATGAAATCTCCCTGACCAAGTTAACGCTAGCTGGCGCCTCTGGATCATTTTATGTGGTTATTTACCCGAGGCAAGAACAAAGGAAATGATTCTGCTGCTACTGGAGTTGTGGCAAAAGTCCCAAAGTTTTCAGTAGGAACAGAATCCAGCAGGAAGTTTATCTGCATCGATTGGGGGGTGGTTGTGTGTATTTCAACGTGTCTGTGTGCGGGAGGAATACATACAATATATTACACGCTGTAAATGGGTGGACAGATTAATAGATTGGGTATGCAGAAGTGTTGCTGGTGGATGTGACTGATTATTTTTCATTTGGTTGAACTACACAGTATTCCTACTAGCATTTTTAAGTAAATATAGTATATTTTAGCATATTTGTTATAATCAAGCATATGTTAATTATCTTGATCCAGATTGAATCATATCAAATGGAGATGTAGTTGGTGTTGAGCTTCAAAATCTTCCAGTAGGGTTGCTTTACTTATAGTAAAAGAGCACCTTGTGCACTGTATATTCATTTTTGAGGGTCATTATTAATTTTATTATAACAAACATAAATGTAATATAAAGGAATAAGGTATGAAAGTTACAAAGGAGCTCTCCAAGGTACTGATAAGGCAAATTATGTTTATACATTTAAATTCAGCACCTGTTTTGATATTAGATTGCATACCTTAATTTTTAGCATTTCTTCAAAACCAACAATCGTATCAGTATTTTAAATTTGTAATGCTTAACCAACTTGCAACTGCCAAAAGGCCTGGGATTTTAAATTTTATATTCTGCAGCAATAACAATTTGTCATGAAGTAAAAGTGGCTGAGGTAAGAATATAAAATTGCTTGTTCATAAGATTCCTAGAAACATATCTTACATAAAAATAATGCTAGAGAATGTATTTTCTAAATTATAAGGATATTAGATTATATGTCATCCGTCTGATGAATGCCTGCTAAAATTTTAACATCTCTTCAGCAAATACATTGTCTTGAGTGTATCTACATCATTGTAATAAGCTATAGAATCTTAGGGCATCTTCACATGAAAAATCATAAAGAGTGTTTTAAAATAAAGGCATTATTTTCTGTAGTATGACATTTTCTTCACTTCTCATAAATATGTGGATGTGTGTTTTAAAACTCACTAAAATTTTTAAACTGTTCCTTACATTAAATGAGACCACTAATGCACTGATAAAAGATGTGATCCAGCATTTCTTCTTCAGACAAAACTTCCACTAAACTCACTGGGTGCTGGACTGCAAACCCCTAACTCTCAGTGGTGAACAGTTACTCCATGAGTAGTGCTATTAAGGTCATCGGGATTACTTGTGTGAGAGGCTGCTCATTACTGTAAGCGGTTCACAATCTGCCCATGACCACAGAAGAGTTTCATTTGAAGAAAGGCAGCAGGATCAGGCCAAAAGTCAGAGAGTCATATCTAAGTTCTGCCACTCTTGTCATATAGTACCATATTCAGAGAGTAGTACTTATAAATAGTCCCACTGACATCAGTGGGACTACTTGCCAAATAGGGTACTACTCAGCATGAGTAAGGGTGGCAGAATCTAGTCCAAAATTATTAGAGTGTTATATAGGATGCTTAAGAGATCATATTAGTTGGCTCATATTGGTAAAATCACATCAATGAACCACCCCAAATATGGAGTAGTAGGCAGTTTACTCCAAAGAGAGATGAATGAAAAAGTGATTTCCTCCTCCTACACATTTTTTTTATCTCTCCATTGAAGAATGGGAAGCTTTTTCTGCAGCCATGTATACTTCTACATGAGTATCAGTGATCATTAAGATTACTATCAATTGTATTATAACTTAATTTGTGTTTGAAAGTGACCATGTCTCTACAGACAGAGTGGTTGTATTTCTTAGCAGTGCAAGACATCATTTGGTAATACAGGACATTGCTTGCACTATCTGAGCTTTTGCCTTTATTTTGTTTAATACAGCGAGTGCCATTTATGAATGACCATACAAACTAAAACCTATATTAAATGTCCGTATTCTGTATTCTGTTATACTTGAAAATCAATGGTCAGTGGTGGTCTCTCTTCAATTATTGCATTTGACCATGCAATTTTATTGAGATCATATTTTCTCTCAAAGCTAGAACGTGAATGCAAATTTCAATTCATGACTGATTCTTGAAGGAGCATTTGCATTTATTTGCAAACACTTCTTCCTCTTCAAACCATTGCCATCAGATGATGCTCATCAACTGCATTTACAGTCAGATTAAATTAGAAACAATTGCACTAATTAAACCCCTGTTAGCAAACATAATTTAGTATTTACTGACACCAGGAAAGTAATGCAAACACACATTTGTTCTTAAAATAATAATGTTAACATATTTAAATATCTAAATACTTGAACACAGAATATTTAAACAGCAGTATGTAGATCCGTGCACATGAGTATTATGTGCTGAAGGACTGAGCCCAGGGACCCTCCACCATTTCCAGGGTCCCAGGGCTCAGGGGTCCAGCCCAAACCCGAATCTGAGTCAGCTGACCCAGGCCACCCATGGGTTTTTTTTTTTATCCCTGTGTAGACATATCCTAGAGGACTCACAAACTATTTAATAGGACATTACCCAATTCCTATAAACTACACTGTATAAAGACACACTGTTAAGTAGAGTCTGAAACAGTGAAAAAGGAAAGTCTTGTGGGTGCTTGGGTTGACGAGCAATCTGAAAATACCAGTGATCAAATGGATATGTAACTTGTCTGCTGCTCAGGATGAAATATATTTGATGACTGGATTGTTATGAATCACACATTCATATATATCAGTGTGTCACCAAAAATATGTGCAACCATCAGGTCCATTAGCAGTGAGCAATAACATAAAAGTACTTATTGAGCAAATTCAGATGCCAACAGAGTGGGTTAACAGTATGGCCACTGGAATAAAAAACAAGCAAATTTGAACAGAGTCAAAAGATTTGAGTAAGCCCATCAAATGTGAGTATTAGTGTATGAGAACTGCCAAGGAGGTCTTGTCTAGATTTCTAAATATAAGAGTGTTTTCAGTTTTGGATGTGAGCAAAGTATTTTGACAGGTCTAGTTTACTAGAGAAACTGCAAAACACCTTCAGCTTCCTGAGATATACTAAAGTATAATGTTTCCAATCTGTGGGAGTCTGGATGGAGTGGAAATAATTGTTGATGATTTGCTAATTTGGGGGAGAAATAGTTAACACAATGATCACAATACAATTATGTAATGTCTCACAGTTTTCCAAAGGAAAAAAATCTTAAATTAAACAGCAAACATGCTAGATTTAGTCTAAATGAGGTTAGTTGTATAGGACTCATGCTCACTTACAATGGAGTTTGATTGTATCCAGGCAGTTGTACAAATGGAAAATCCTACTAAGGTGATCTAATTTGTCATAATTAAATGCTACACTCAGAGTGATGCCTGTGGATAGTACTGAATGGCACTTGGCTGATTAGCAAAAGAGAAATTTGGGGCACTTAAATAAAAGTTCTAGAAACACTGTAATTGAGATTAACAAAGACCCATGGGTCTCAGTGCAAACTCACATGAGTTGAGCACTGTCCTTCTATAAGATAGCCACGCAGTGAGGTATGTTTCCAAAGCACTGAAATATAACCAAACTGCTTTCAGATTGAAAAGGAAATGCAGGCAGTATGTTTGGTAATGGATGATTTTATGAGCTGAAATCAACTGAAGTCAATATGGACCATAAATTGTTGGATGGTCTGTTACAGAAATTATTGTGCAAAGCATAACCTAGAATCCAGAAAATGATCATGAAATTTCTAGAGTACTTTTTTAATGTGAAATACTGGCTGATAATGAGCTTTTCGTAGTGGATGTATTTTCAAGGGCACCTATAAACAGTGAAAGCCAGAAGCTAGAGGAAGAAGAATTTGAAGTAAATACTACTCAGGGACTCTGCATTTCCAAAAATAAATGTGACAAATTCAAATGAGAAATACAAAATGGCCCAATGATACAACAGCTTGAAGGAGTCATTTTAATTGGAAAACCAACAGAAAAATGACAGGTACTTTCGTCATAAACTCTTATTAGCTCGTGGAGATGAAATCATGGCAAATGATTGGATGCTGTACAAAAAATACTCTAGGTGAAATCCTGGCCCTATCCTGAAGTCAATAGGAGATTTGTGATTGACTTCAATCTGGACATGTTTTCACCATAGTTTTAATACAGCACAACATGAGGACAGGAATATTAAATGCAATTCACAGCACTTATAAGATATTGTGAAGAATAAGAACAAAAATTGAGAAGTCCTGTTCTAGATACCATTGAAGATAAATGGCTGAATGCAGCTGGGTGGAGAGGGCTATTAGGGAGCTGGTTACAGGTCCCTGATTTCCTGACCCATCTTCAAACCCAGAGCAGGTTAGAGCAGCCATCTCAGAATACGGACACCCATGACTTGCCATAACAGAAATAATGTACATCCATCTGCATCCAAAAATTAAATTAGGCTCTTAATTTGTCCCTATCTTTAAGTCTTAGTTAGGGACAAATAGCACACTATTGACATATAGGGAATGCAATCCATTCCTGTTGACAGATTCAGCCTTAAGTACTAAACTTCCTTGATGGGCATGCAAAGAGACTCCTGTCTGAAGAAATGTCTCTTGATATTTTCTCTTATCAAATCAAACTTTCTGTGAAAAAGACATTATAGGTGACATTTCAAGTCTGATACATAGGACTTGGAAAGCTCAGGTTTAATACTATTCCACAGTTGGGCTTGAATGAATTCTGGCTTAATCTGACAGCAGGGTAATTTTAAAATTAATACTAATGATTGAGTGACCATCAGAACTGAGGAAGTGAGCTAGTACTATCTGTACTTTTTGTTATCTTCTATGATATTTAGATTTATAGCAATAATTTCAGTATTTGGGGAATGAATTTGCTGCTCAACTTCCTAGGAAATGCAAAACTGCATTGTTATTAATTACAAGATTTTATGGTACCATTACAGCATGTGAAACCATTGTGTATATTTCAAATACTCCTAAAATTACCTCTCATATATTTTTTTTCTTTCTGTTGAGGGTTTAGAAGTCTGATTTGATTCTTTTGGGTTAACATGATTGGATATATTTCCTGTAAAGTTATTAGAATTAGAAAAAATCTGAAATAGATGAGAAAAACATTTAAAATATTTACAATTTAAAGCTGTTAAAACTAAAGAGGCTAGTACTAAGTTGTGAGTGGGAGCCTTGATTTAAAAAGTGTTTTCCTTCACAGAAAAGTTGAAGTATTAGAAAAGCCACTGCTTCTGGCTAAGACCAATAACTCACGTGTTGGATTTTATCAAGAGCTTCAAAGGAAAGGATTTGTACAATTGTATGACTGCTTTTTATTTGTGATTCCATCCACCTATTCAAATAACTAAACTTTCTCTTGTTCCTAATAAGGGAGCTCAAAAAAGTAGTACTGGGGAATTGTCATTGAATGTCGGTATTTCTAAAGGGATTCTTCTGGGTTTAGGTTTGACAATATTCACCATTTTTATCAATGATTTGGAAATAAATATAACGGCTGTTAAAATTGGAGGATGGCACAGACTAGTGGAATGGTAAATAGTGATGAGGACAGGACAGTCAGACAGAGCCACCTGGTTCTCCTGGTAATCTGGACATGTTCAAACAAAATGTGTTTTAGTACAGCCAAATGCAAGATCATACATCAAGGAGGAAAGAATACAGGCCATACCTACAGTAGCCTAGAATTATAGTAATGTAATACTGGAAGGGACCTCGATAGGACATCTGGTCCAATCTCTTGCACTGAAGCAGGACTAACTATTATCTAGACCAGTGGTTCTCAAACTTTTTGTACTGGCGACTTCCTTCTCACCGCAAGTCTTTGAGTGTGCCCCCCACTGCTTAGAAATTAAAACACATTTTTATATTAACCCTATTTTAAATGCTACATTTATAATTCTACTGTTTAAAATAAATTTACATTTTCACATTGCTTTTAAATTAAGACCAAAACACATTTTATCAAATTAATGTTATAAACAGAATTTTTTTTATATAATTACTGTTTAAGACAGGAGGGGTGTTGCAAAGAAACTTTGTCAATATCACTCTTTGCAGCAAACTTGTTAGCTAGCTGGGAAGCTGTGAAAAGTGATATTAACAAACATGCAAATATCACTTTTCACAGCAGACTTAGCGCCCCATGCCTCCCTTACTACTGTGTAACATTTGACCTTTGCAGTGGGAGAAGAGGTTATGCGGGGGAGGCTAATGCAAATTTTGGGGTAAGTTCATCACAGTCTGGGATGGGGAACCATCTCCCACCCCTCTCTACATAAAACTCAATCTGTTTAATTTATCAAAAAGATTGAGAAACGACTTGATTACAGTGTATAACTACTTTCATGGATAGAAAATGATGGACCTCTTTACTCTAGTGGAGAAAGGCATAACAAGAACCTATGGCTGGAAGCTGAAGCCAGACAAATTCAAATTAGTTACTGAAACTGAATGGCCTGTGAAATACCAGAGATCAGACTAGACAGAAGATCTAATGGTCCCTTCTGGCCCTACAATGAATGATTCTCATTGAAATTTCAGAGGGATAGCCAGGTTAGTCTGTTCAGCAAAAACAACGAGGCATCCCTGTAGCACATTAGAGACTAACAAATTTATTTGGCCATAAGCTTTCATGGGCTAAAACCCACTTCACTGGGTGCATGGAGTAAAAAATAACAGTAGGCAGGTATATATATTACAGCACAGGAAAAGATGGAAGTTACCTTACCAAGTTAAGGGGTCAGTGCTAACGAGGCCAATTCAAACAGGGTGGATGTAGCCTATCCCCAACAGTTGACAAGAAGGTGTGAGTATCAACAGAGGGAAAATTGCTTTTTGTAGTGACCTAGCCACTCCCAGTCTTTATTCAGGCCTAATTTGATGGTGTCCAGTTTGTAAATTAATTCCAGTTCTACAGTTTTTCACTGAAATCTGTTTTTGAATTTTCTTTGTTGAAGAATGGCCACTTTTAAGTCTGTTATTGAGTGTCTAGGGAGATTGAAGTGCTCTACTGGTTTTTGAATGTTACAATTCTTGATGTCTGATTTGTGTCCATTTATTCTTTTGCATTCACCTGCAGGTCTACCAATGTGATATATGCCATCATATGCCAGAAATGCCCCTCTACCATGTACATTGGCCAAACCGTACAGTCTCCTCGCAAAAGAATGTTCTGCTTTTATATTTTTAAGAACACTTTTTATCTTGATTTGGCTTAGTATAAACCCCAAGGTTTTTCTGAGCCTTTCCAATTTGCTCAAAGCTCTAAACCTTTCTTTTTTTTCTTTTATTACTGTTTGTTATCCCTTTTCATGGTGTATGGACAATGAGCTCAATATTTATTGTTGAAAGATATGTATCTGGAAATCATAATGATAATCTTTAAAAAAACAAACTTCTCAAATTTCAACTGTACTTCTAATCCCCCTAAGGAAAGAATGAGCTACGTACCATTTCATAGAACCACTGTGTAGTTCAAAGATTTTTTTCTTTCCGTGATTTTTTAGCAAACTTGTATTTAAAGTGCTCAATGTGCTTCTCAGCTGGTTCATTTTAGCTGCATGGAGCCTGAAGCTTTGGATGCAAAGTATTAGCTGTAGATCTGTCAACCCTTGTTGTAACAAGCAGTAGCAGCAATTGCTTAAGGGACAAGAATTCTCCACAAGATTTAATTGAGGCGATTGAATAATTTTAAAACATATGAAAGGCGCTTTTCAAAAGAAAAGGAGTTTGAGAATTTTTAAGTCTATATTTTTTAATATAACATGGTACTGAAAAAAATCTAACTGAAGTGTGTCTCATATAACAACACTCCTAATCAGGACTCCTACTGGCACTACAAAAGGTCAGCCTTCCCCTGAAATCTGAATCTGTTCACAAAGTTGAGAGAGATGAAATCTGTTTTATTTGCTTTGGTAATGTCATTGGACATGTTCACCCATGGTGACAGGCCAAATCAAATGCAAGATAGCAGGGGTAGCTAAAGTGCAGCACATGGTCTACAATTTGCTTTGTGGAGAGTCTCATTTTCAGTACAGAGGGATAGCCCATGGAGACTCCACGTACCACCATACTAAATGCCATCTTGATCTGAGCAGCTTTTGGATGTTAGCCTGTGCTGGTCATATCTCTATATTTGTTAAAAAAAAGAGAACAGCTGAATCCTGTTTCCTAACGTGACTAAAGTTTGGAAGATGCTGAACAACTGTATATATCTGCCAGGGTTCATATGATGATCTATATTAATGTGTACTCATAGAAGATAACTTCTATGATTTAATTTTTTGAGTCAGATACATTTTTGGTTTTACTCCACTGAAGTTCTTGCCAGGGCCTAACCCAAGGGCCTAACCCAAAGCCCACTAAAATCAATGGAAAGACAGGCTATGCTTCCTCTCAATGATTAGTACTTGACTCCTCATGTACACCTATTCATTTTAGGGTGAGTAAGACTGGCTGAAACTGGCCATTGGTTGAGCAACAAAGCAATAACTAATAGAATTTTAGTTAAATTGTTATTAGTGGATAAAACTTGAAAAATGTATATTTTTTAGATATCTGCAAGAGTGAAAATGTTCATCTATCATATCCTGAAAGCTCTATACAAGAGAAATATCTAAAACTTTCTGCTTCCTTAGTTATGTCATGTTTCTTTTTCTCTGTATTTGACTGTCTTGATGATCTTTGTTTTTGATTGTTTGCAGACATCTCAGTCAGTCTGCTAGCAGTAGTCGTCAGCTTCTGTGGGCTTGCCTTGCTGGTAGTCTCGCTATTTGTCTTTTGGAAGTTGTGTTGGCCATGCTGGAGAAGCAAACCTCTTATTTCTAATACCAGTAATATCCCTCAAAGCACCTGTAGTGCTCCTGCTGAGGTTTTCGAAACCAACGAGAAAAAAGAAATTAAAGAAAATGGGAAACCTTCCGTGAAGGTACTTGAGGCTGCAATGAAAATTAGCCACACTTCACCTGATATTCCCGCCGCAGTCCAGAATGCATTGAAAGAACATCTAATTAAACATGCACGCATGCAGAGACAGATCACTGAGCCTGCATCCTCATCAAGGTAAGGAAAACTCAATTTTATGGCAATTTATAGAGTAAAGATAAGAGCCATAGCATTTTGTTGTGAATTAAGGCCTCAAAATTGGAGCATTCTCAGACCAGTGCTTACAAGTTTTCGGTAAAATAGTCATATTAAGCCAAAGCATCAACATTTTTGCAGTTTTCAGTAAACAGCCATAATGAACACTCTCTCAAAAATGAATATTTAAATTAAATTATTTCATTTTTTATAAATGCAAAGATCAAGTCTATGTCTGTCGCTATTGTACTTAAATATGTATTTGTACTTGTGACACATTTCCATACAAACTTTTATTAAGGAAGGATCTTTTACGGCAATTTGCCAGAGCCAGGCAAGCATATAGGACATCTTCAGCTTTCAGGTACAATCGGTATGCATATTTTTACAGCTCCTTCAACTGAAAATTTGACTCAGAAAATATATTACAAACATGTGATTGATGCACATTTCTTTAAGATGTGGATTGACATTTTAAAAGGATTAAAAATTCCACACTCAACAAAATATACCTCTTTGTGGAATATTCCTAATACATTACACCTATAACACAGGGATTTTTTTTAATAAATCTGAACCAGCTTCGAAAACCCTGGTACAATTTAGAGAATACCAACTGTTTGTCCATCTCAAGTACTGGATTATGTCAATATGCGGTGAACTAAAGATATACTGTGACACGTAGCAGTACCTATAGTATCAAAGAATTTTTTGTGACTTAAGTATTTAATGCACAGGAGACATTTAAACAGTGAAATACAACCTCACTACATCTGAAATAATTTAGCAATGTTTTTTAGACACAGGGAGAATGAAAACTGGGAAGAGATATGCTGTGAATCATGACATAAATGAAACTAATAAATGCTAAATATAAAGTATTTCATTTTTGCTCAATAAATAATTTGTACTATGTACACTTGAAACTGAAGCAAAAACACATGAACAGTTCAGGCAAATGTTGAAGATGACATCTTGAGACAGAATCTGTCCCCCACAGTGGCCTCTTTATGCCCAGTATATATGTACATAAAAAACCTTATATTGACCTCCTGTGCATAGGGATTTGCTGGGAGAGTATTGTGAATGGGACGGTGAGTGGCTGGAGTGCTTTGTTCTACTACTGTTCCAGGCTGTGAAGCAGCGATGTAAGGCTGTCATAAATCAAAACATTCCTTGGGGAAGGTCTCACTCACACCAGGAACTGCACAATCCTCTTAAACATCCTTGAATTAGGAAGGTGCACAGATGGCTTAAAGCCGTCTTTTTCTCCCACTTTGTCTGGGCTCCAAGTCCAGTGCTCTACTTCCTAAGTGGCGGAGCACAGAATCTGATTTGTTACATGAAACATTTTTAAAATGCTGGAGAGACATCCATGAAATCATAACTGTCATTCTGGCCAGAGAGCGACCAAAGTTGGTATCATTTAACATGACGAGAATATTACATAGAATAGTTTGATATTAAGTGGAAGGTTCTTGTCCATGCCATCACTTCTCATGCCCCAAAATCTCCATCAGGTAGTGTAAACCTCCAAGAAACATCAGTCAATGAATAGATAGAAGAAATATCTAGCTGCAAAACAAACCCAAGTACTATGTGTGGTATCATATAGGAAAGGAAACAGCTCCCAGGATCCTGATCCAAAGCCCATTCAAGTCCATGGAAGTATTCCTGTAGATTTCTGATGGGTATTGGATCAGACCCTAAAACCATAAAAAGTCTTGGAGTTGGGGACAATCTTAAGGAGTATAAGCAGTGATTTCTCCTCTTCTCACTGGTATCAGCTGGTAGTGTTTCCAGGGGGTCTTTCTCTCTTGCTCATTCCAGATTATCAAGGGAAAAACTTCACTCAGATCAGCCTTTCATCTCTCCTGGCTTTGGAGCTGCCATTTGACAGTAGGATCTTTGGAGACATAGCCCTTTTAGGGTTCCCCTCAAAGCTGAGTGTCTATCATACAAAATACTTTCTTGTGTTTTTTTAGAATCAGATCCCCCATAAAAGTTTCACAGTAGCCTCCCACATGGTCCATTCTGTATTTACAAATACCTTTTCCCCATACCTACACTGGTCTCATATTGCTGTTTGCCTACTGCTCCTTGAACCTCTCACATTCAGTAGTGTAATTATCATGATCCAAAACTTTATATGTCAGGAGAGCAAACACAAAGGTCAATTCTCTGGATTGCTCAGTCCCTTTTGTGTCACTCTGAGAATCTGGCTACAGCTTCCTTATTGGAATATCTGTAGTGGTAGGAAAGTCCCTAGCAGGCACAGAAGTGGTGTAGCTGGCTTCTACACCACTCTCAGCAGAAGCACTATTCAGCAAGGGCATGTCACAACAGAAAATGACCAGAATGTATTGCACTCAGACCATCTGCCAACTGAGCATAGCCAATCAGTAAAGTTTGCCAGGTGGCTAAAGTTAGAGTAGCTCCTAGGCTTCTCTAACCTGTACTGGAGCATAGAATTAGGGAGTGTAACCAACCCTTAATATCCTCTATTACTTATGCTGAACTTAGATTTAGAGCAGAGGATCTGGACTGGAGTCTATCATGCAAGTGAGATACATTTTTGGTCTTCTCGCATTAGTTAATTATTAATAAAAACAAACTGCCTGATATTAACTAATTATAACTATAATCATATAATAAATTATTCAAAACCTAACAATGTGTCTGATCAAAATTTCTGGATAGTATTTTTAACACAGAGACGTGTTCAGGAAAATGATGTTTCTCAGCTTAACTGGAACATTTTATATCATTGTCATAGTTTATAATACTATGAAGAAGGTTGGCATATTAAAAAAAGTCACTCTTCAGTGTCTTGATCCCAATTAAGCAGTAAACTATAACAGGATGAACATTTCTGCGCCACTGTTGCACCTCTTGGGTATATTTTGGCTTTGTACTTTCATCCACTTGAGAACTACACTCACTAGCAGCCCAGGAACAATTTACATTTTCAGAAAGCAAAAAACAACTTTTTAAAAATCATTTTGAGCTATTTATTGTAACATAGCCATCCATTCTGGGGTTCTTAGTGCGACGTAAGTTACAAACACCCTTACCTACATTTGTTTTCTAACAAATTTCATCTAACTTCATCTTTTAAAAAAGTTCTTGAATTGTTTGGTCTCTTTCTTCCCCAGGATGCCAGAAGTCCTTTCAGAAGCAGTTTGTGGCCCTCTGACCTTTTGCAACTTTAGTTTAACTACTG
This sequence comes from Chelonoidis abingdonii, assembly GCF_003597395.2. NCBI lineage: Eukaryota > Metazoa > Chordata > Testudines > Testudinidae > Chelonoidis > Chelonoidis abingdonii. Next base: position 112,987,850 of record NC_133769.1, read on the forward strand.
AAAAATCTAAACTGGGCTTATTAAACAGCCCTTGATTTAATTTGCTATAACAGCAGGTGAGAATTGAACTGTCCAGAAGTACAATCCATAGCATCTCTAAAAGAGAAGTTGGTCTCATGGTGGAAAATATTAAGTTCCTCTTTCCTCCTTTGTGACACTCCCAAATCAATCCCACTTCAGCCCAGCTTCTTTCTTTCCTCTGCTTTTCTTCCTCCATCTCATCTGCTGAGATTAACTAAATAGGAGTTAAATTTAAAGTAGCTTTTGCAGTAGAGATTATTTACTTTTTAAGAAATTAATCAAACTAGAGAAAGGAAAGGGGCAGCTGAAATCTGCAGGAGGCAGCTACTGCCTCGTGGAGTGAATGTAAGACTATGAGGAGACTCAGATTCCATTTTTAACTCTGCCACTAACTCACTGTGTGACACTGAGAAAGTCACTGAGCCAAATCTGCAAAGGTAGCTTCTAACTTTGGATCCTTCCATTTTTGGGTGCCCAAGTTGACATGCGTACAAACAGATTTTCAGAGATGTTGAGCTCAGAATTCCCACTATAGTCAACACAGAGATAGCAAAAATAGAAGAGTTCCAGAGGCAGAAACAAAAATCTTTAGGAGCATGGAGAGACTTTGCTATGAGGAGATATTGAAAAGACTGGACAGTTCAGTTTAGAGAGGAGAGGAATGAGGGGAAATAATAGAAGTACACAAAATAATTCATGGTAAATTCAGTGCATTTATTTACTCTTGCTTATAATACAAGACCAAGGGAATTTTCAACAAAACTGAAAGGTGACAAATTAAAAGCTGATCAAATGGGAAAAAAATGCAGGGCAAAATTGACCTATGGAACTAATTACCACAGTAGAATTCAGACTACGAGTCTAGGATTGAAAAAAGGACTAGACATTTATTTAGATAATTAGAACATCTTAGTTATATTAGATATGATTAAAAATAAGAGAAAGAAACCCTTATGCTTAATGGCGGGAGCAACCACTAACAGACTAACTTACTGCCTTACAAGTTCATTGCATGTCCCCATATCCTTGTATCATACAGAAGGAGAAATAAGAGTATCCAAACTGTCTGCTCTATACTATTCATTATTTTATAATTAGTTTATAACATGAATGTGCTTTCTCTGTGCAAGTTAATAATCCTATATTGGGTTAAGTAAACTCTAAGGCCAAAGGCCAAATTATTACTCTTTATTATTTGTATGACAGTAATGCCTAGAGGTCCCAAATGAAAATGAAGCCCCATTATACAAAGAGGCCCTGAAAAGCTTACAATCTAACTGGACAAGATAGATAAAGTTTGAGAGAAAAGAAGTATTATCAAAACCCACCCCAACTCCCATTTTACAGATGAGGAACTGAGTCACCATGATCTTAAAGCAGGGACGGGCAAACATTTTGGCCTGAGGGCCGCATCGGGTTTCCAAAATTGTATGGAAGGCCGATTAGTGGAGGCTGTGCCTCCCCAAACAGCCAGGCGTGGCCTGGCCCCCACCCCCTATCTGATCCCCCCCTCTGCTTCTCCTCCCTGATGACCCTCCCGGGGCTTCTGTCTCACCCAACCCCCCCAATCCCTGACCCCTGACAGCCCCTGAAACCCCCATCCCTGACTGTCCCTCGCTGCCCCATCCAACCTGTCTCATTCCTGACTGTTCCCCCCAGGATCCTTGCCCTATCCAATCACCCCTTCTCCCTGACCACCCCCAGAACCCTTTTCCCTGACTGCCCTCCGCCACCCCATCCAACCCCCTTTTTCCTTCCTGACTGCCCCCTGGGAACTCCTGCCCCCATTCAAACCCCTGTTCCTCACCCTCTGACTGCCCCGACCCCTATCCAGACCCCTGCCCTCTGACTACCTCTCCGAAGTCCCCTGCCCTCTATCCAACACCCCCCGCCCCCGGCTCCTTGCCCTCTTACCACACTGCCTGGAGCACCGGTGGCTGGCAGCACAACAGCTGCACCATGCAGAGCAACAGGACAGGCAGCCGTGACGCCCAACTGGAGCCAGCCAAACCACCACAGAGCACAAAGCACTGGGTCAGGCTGCGGATCTGCAGCTGCGCTGTCCGGCAAGAGCTCGCAGCCCCGCTGCCCAGAGCATTGCACCGGTGGTGGAGCGAGCTGGGCTGCAAGGGAGGGGGAATGGTAGGGAAGGGACCCAGGGTGAGCTTCCCAGGGCAGAAGCTCGGGGGCTGGGCAGGAGGGGGTCCCGCGGGCCGGATGTGGCCTGCGGGTCATAGTTTGCCCACCTCTGTCTTAAAGCAAAGTACTTAAGTACATCCTTAGGTCCATCCATACTCAGCTAAGTACTTAAGCATGTGCTTGTGTTCCATTCCAGGGATTAATTTAAGCATGTTTACAGTTAAGCATGTACTTATATGTTTGGCTAGACAGCCGACTAAGTGATTTGCCCAAGGTCACACAGGAAGTCTGTGAAAGAGCTAATAATTGAACACATATATCCTGACTTCCAGTCCAGTGCCTTAATCATAGTGTCATCTGTCTGTTCTTATTTCTTTGGGTGTGATTCTTACTGAGTTAACAGAAAGCACTCTCATGTTACTCACTGTTATATAATTACTATTGTTATTATTACTGGAAAATGTCTAGGGAGTAAATATTTATGACACAAAGTTTTTCTCATCTGATTTGAGGATATCATGCTTGTTTGGGGGATGTGAAGGCCTTTAAGCACTTTCAAGTTTACTGATGAAAAATCTTATATAAGAGCTAGGTATTATTATTTATGATGGTGCTTTTAGGTGCAGTAGTGAATCAGAGTGCATGGACCTGCACTCTCTTGTCATTGAAAGCCCTAGTAGAGGTGTAAGTCTGTAACTACATGGCATCTCCACGATGTGATTGGCTGAGATCCTTGACCTTCAGTATAACAGTCATTAATCTCTTTGTTATTGCAGAAAAAAGGAACATAACTATGTTGCCATGACAACAGTGAAGCACCTTAATAATTAAAAGAGTAATTAGCTGTCTTGTTGAAAAGTTGTGACTCAGAACATTCACTAGGTACTGTGTAATTAGGGCATTGGCTTAGTAGAGTAAAAGGGCTACTGAGCTTTGGTTCCCACAGAGAGCAATCTTACAGCTGTACAGTTTTATCAAGTGACACTTAAAACAGTGACTAGTTTCATTGGAGGATATTATGGTGTGTGTGTATGTAAATGTTTTTAATTTTGAAAGGACTCTTGCAATGTAGAAATTACATTTGTTTGAAAAACGTTACCTATTATTTTTACAAATGCTACCTCAGATTATTATAAATGCAAGAGATCAAAGAACCTTTTTTGTATGTTTCCATTTTGCTTACTTTGTTCCTCTAACAGCAGTTTGTATCACAGTTTCTACTGCATAGTTAGATTCTCCTATTTATGTAGATTTTTTCATACAACATGGAGGAGAAAAACATTTTCTTTAAAATCCCTCCAAATTTGCAGACAGAGTCAAGGACATTTGTGGCACCTTAACTTATATTTAACTTATTTTTTTAATTTGATTAGAGTTCAGTTTGAGAGTTTCTTTCTGATGCAGAAATGTGTGTGATCAGAAGTGTGTTTTATGCATATAACTTTCAGGTTTGAAACACATAGATTTCTTATAACCAGTTCAAATCCAAATTATGACTGTGTTGAGAGGACTGTTCCCTGCACTCAACACCACTAAGGCATCCAGAATGGAAAATGTTCTTGTTCATTATTTAATGGCTGCAGATTGCCCCCTTGGTGCAGCACTCAAAAGATCCACAGCAGTTTTGTTCATTGTGCACCTCTCCCATGCAGCATAAATAAGAATATTTTCCATGAAATTACTCACAATCATTTTCAAATGGAGAATTTGTTTTCCTGGTTTAAAGAAATAAACATACAGCTATGACTCCTCTTGGTTTCAGCATGTGGGGGAACTGAGCAGTAATGCACATTTATATCTGGCATTAATAAGTAATAGATTATGCAAAAATGAGAAAATTCTGACTATTAAATTGGTTTTTAATGGCAGCTAAGTATAAGTGTAGTCATAGGAGCAATCTGAGTTTGTCACACAGCACAGCTTACAAGGGCGGTAATATGCCAGGGAAATTTTAAAGTGGCAGAAAAATGGAAGGGACATTTAGGTTACACAAAGTCTTCACCAGATTAAATATAGTAAGTATATTATCCTACGTTTTATACTACTGTAAAACACATGATAGGCCAGATCCTACTCTTTTTGAAGACAATGGCAAAATTCCCACTGTTATTGTAGACAGCATAAGGCCTTAAGTATCATGAATGTACTATACTGCAATCCAAATGAGGAGGAATTAAAAATAATTTCTTTTGGTATCATTAAGTGAATTCATCTTCTGACACACTGTAGAGTGAATAGGAAAGCAGGAAAAAATGGAACATAAAAATATCTAATAAAGCTTTAAACTATAGAAGAGCTAGAATTCAATGTTAAATGTTAAAACACCAGTCGGAACCCAGCTATAATCTCAAACCTGACAAGATGTAAGCATGTGTATAAATCTTTAGGATTAGGGCCTCTACTGGTTAAATGCTATACTTTTACCTGCAGGCCTAGTACCTTATGGTCTTTTCAGATCTCACAAGTTGAGAAGTGTTGAGCCTGTTAAATACTTAGATGGAAAACCTCCAAGGAATGCCCAAGAGTTACAGGAAGTGTTGATGATGAGTGGTAGGCGGTACTTTTTCCTGTGTAACAACACTGTACTAATACCCTAGCATGGTGCTAGGGATCAGTGTTAGAGTTCCTATTTTATGAGACATAAAACTGAAGTCCTGACCCATTCTTATTTTTTTAAAAAATCACATGGCACTGACCATAAAAATGAAGGTATAAATTTACAGTGATGTTTTAGCCTTACTGAAGTTTGGGGAGTCCTATAACTTCTATGGCAGTTTCAGGTACACATTTTTCAAAACAAGGTATATGTTGTATTGCTAGGAAATTGGGTTTCTTTTGGGATAAGAAATTCCATTTTCATGTAAAATTATGTTCTATGGTGTTAATGTTAATTCTTAGTTCAAGACTGGATTTGCACAGCAATTTCTTTGTTTTTAAACCTAAGCTTTTATTTGTTTAGAATTTTTGTTCATATTTTTATTTGGTAAAACCCATACATTTTCATGGAGATAATCCCAGCTAATTTTTTGTGTGTGCAGGCATAATTCTTTCAGGAGGCACTTGCCAAGGCAGATGCAAGTGTCCAGTGTTGATTTTAACATGGGGACAGATCCAATTTTACAACGGGGTGAGACAACAACCAGCATTGGGCGAATAAAGCCAGAACTCTATAAACAGAAGTCTGTTGATTCGGAAGACAAGCAAGAAGATGTGAAAATCTGTGGGAAACTTAACTTTACTCTCCGGTATGATTATGAAAATGAACTCCTTATTGTTACCATTGTCAAAGCCTTAGATCTACCTGCTAAAGACTTCACAGGAACCTCAGATCCGTACGTTAAGATTTACCTTCTCCCAGACAGGAAAAAGAAGTTTCAGACACGGGTTCACAGAAAGACTTTAAATCCTATCTTTGATGAAACCTTTCAGTTTCCTGTAGCCTATGATCAGCTCAGCAACAGGAAATTGCATTTCAGTGTATATGATTTTGACAGATTTTCTAGACATGACATGATTGGGGAAGTTATTCTTGATAACTTTTTTGAAGTCTCTGATCTCTCCAGGGAAGCCACTGTGTGGAAAGACATCCACTGTGCCACCACAGTAAGTAATGTGTCCCAAAAGTGTTCAAATTGATGATATTTTCATTTCTCCTTTGTACTTTATGGAAAGCATATACTGTCTATCTGCACAGGTTGAAAAAAAGAATAGCCAGTGTTTTCCTTTGAGCATGGAAAATAAGATAATTGGGAAGCCATGAAATGTAATTAAAAAAACTCTTCTGGGAACATAGCGTTACCCTCATGACACGCTATACAAATGAAAATTAGATTGATTAATTAAATCAAATACCCCTAAGTGTCACTGTTTAACGGGAACAGTTAATATTTTCCTGTCAGCAAAACATATGCACAGTTCCACATTGTCCTTCAAAATGTCATGTACTAATATGCCATGAAAGCACCTTAGTATTATTAACCGCTTTTCACATATTGCAATGTAAATGAAAAAAGAGATGGAGGTTAGATGATCCAGTGTCTAAAATGATTTTCTAACAGCTGCCCCATGCACAGGGTATCCTACATGAAATATCTACATAGTCTTTGTTGCTAATGTCTACTATAGACACTCAATGTTGATGGAGAACAGAAGGACATATGGGGGGGCATCTGGAAACAGAGAGAATTGGTTTGCTATTTCAAGTGAGAATTGTAGCCTATAAAATTCACCTGTGAACAGAAGCAAATAGGTGACATGCTGCAACTACTAACAAACACTGTCTCCCAACTTAATCTTTACCAATCAGAAGGCCAAACTCATATCTTCCACTTGGAATCAGATAGATGGTTTCAGAAAACAAATCAGTTTTCTCTAAAATACTACACTGTTCACAAGGAAACTTCCTGTTGTCTTCTTGTACTGGGGTTATCTACGTCGCTCTGATTCATATGCCTTCCTTATCCATGCTTTTTCAGTAGGCGGTGGGCTGTTGCCAGCACTGCACCCAAGATTTACTGGGTTTAGGAGAGGAAACACAAGCAGGGCTTCTCCCTCACAGGTGGGAGCTCTACGTCATCCTCTTTATTTTCCCCCTTTTTCCCAGAGGATTCACCCTCTTACCTTGTCTCTGTCCCACATTTATTATTTTCCTCATTCCCCCTTCACATTGGTGGCCTTGGCTCCCTGCTTCCATTTGCTATTTCCTCCCTTTTCTCTGCCCTCTGTTTGTGCCCTTTTCTCACACACACCCGTGTCTCTCTGCCCTTTTTTTTCACCTCCCTTCATCTTTTCACATCTCCCACCATTTGTGTCCCCTGTGCCCCTGTTTTTCCCCATTCCCAGTCTGCCTTCCATTTTGCGCCTTTTCCAGGATCTCAGAATAGCCAGGGGCTGTTCAGGGCTTCATTTCAGGCTCTTTTCATGCTACCTGGCACCTCATTGGCAGTCACGTGCCGCTGCCTCTCTTCTACAGCTGCTGCTGCTAATGACATCGCCACCTCAGCCTCCTGTTGCTGTTGCACTTAGTGAGACCTTGTGTTGCTCCACAGAGCAGTGCATTAGCACTGACCCACTGCTAGAGGTACCAATGAGCATCAGCATCTAGTGCACAGGACTGGAACAACTGTCTCAGCTACCTACACTGTCTTCTCTGGCTAGGGTGACCAGACAGCAAATGTGAAAAATCAGGACAGGGGGTGGGGGAGTAATAGGAGCTTATATAAGAAAAAGACCCCAAAATTGGGACTGTCCCTATAAAATCGGGACATCTGGTCACCCTATCTCTGGCATCAGCCCTGGTTGCTACACTGTGTAGACTTTAAAGGTTCATAGGTAACATTAAAATATTTCTGGGCTGAATATGAAATTGGCAGGGGGGAGTCATCATTTTCGTAGTCCTCTTGGGCAGTCTGTTTCAAGATGACGATAATGGTTTGCACTTGTACAGCACCTTTCCTCCAAGGATCTTGAAGGGTTTCCTAAACATTCACTAATGAATTGTACAAATTTAGGATGGTTTGTTCTGTTGGCTCTATCTTCTGTACAATTACCAGTGGAGTTAAAAAGTAAATAAAATTAAAAATCACTCATATGCATTTTAATTATTTCCTCCTGAACAAAGTGATCACCTTGACTTAAAGTCTAAGCAAGAGCTGGGATATGAAGGTGAACTCATGCAATTTTCATAGAGAAGTGGATTGGCTGAATCACAGACCACAGGCAGGCCTCCTCTTTAATGTGGGCAGACAATTCCTCTTTTCTTTCACCCCTGACAAACCCCTCTTTCCACCCTTAGGGCAGGCATCTCAGAAGTGGTGGCGCTGGGTACTGTTGGATTCAAGTGGAGGGTAGTACTTTGGAGGTTCTAGCTTCTGGGTGTAGCTGAGTGGTGCAGATATGGGTAGGATACAGGGATCTACTTTCTTTCCAATCATAGGTCCAGTACCAATGCGTTTGAAGAGTTAACAGACTGCCAAAATATTTCTTTGGCCTGGCAAGTACATGAGACAACGGATCTTAAACATGGAAAGGATGATTCAGAATGCTAGCCTTAAACCTGGGTTCAATTCCCTGCTCTTCTGCAAGCTTCTTGGATGATGTTGCGCTTAGTCTGTCTCTGTCTCAGTTTCTCATTCTGCAAAATTGAAATGATAGTACAGGCCAGGAATGTTCTGAGGATAAATGCTTTAAAGATTATGAGGCAATCAGATGCTATGGTAATGGGTGCCATTTGAGTACTTAAGGGAGTATCTATCCTGCAGTTGAACCCCTGTGGCTGGCCCGTGTCAGCTGACTTGGGCTCTTGCAGCTTGGGCTATTTGGGTTTAAAACTGCAGTGTAGATGTTTGGGCTTTGCTGGAGCCTGAGCTCCGAGACTCTGCCAGGTGCGGGAGGAAGGAGGAGAATAAAAGAGTCTCAGGGCCTGAGCTCCAGTCCAAGCCCAAATGTCTACATTGCAATTTAACAGCCCTGCAGCCCCAGCTTGAGTCAGTTGACACGGACCAGCCACAAATGTTTAATTGCAATGTAGACATACACCTACAGATAAGGCCCTGACAAATCCACAGGCCATGTTGGTCAATTTCACAGTCAGAGAATTTTAAAAATTGTAAATTTCATGATTGAAATTTCATGTTGTTGCAATTTTAGAGGTCCTGACCCAAAAAGGAGTTGTGCGGGGCATTGCAATATTATTGTAAGGGGGTTGCGTGTACTGCTACCCCTACTTCTGCGCTGGTGCTGGTGGCAGCCCTGACTTCAGAGCTGGGCGGCTGGAGAGCTGGGCCTGCTGGCCAGGAGCCCAGCTCTGAAGGCAGAGCTGCTGCCAGCAGCAGCATAGAAGTAAGGACGGCATAGTATGTACTGGCACCCTTACTTCTGCGCTGCTGCCTACCAGGGTCGGCTCCAGGCACCAGCATTCCAAGCTGGTGCTTGGGGTGGCAATCTGCAAGGGGCAGCAGTACCTGTTGTTTTGCCCCCAAGCAGCGCACCATATTGCCATCGTGGGTGGTGGGGGCAGTCCCTGTGCCCTTAGGGTGGCAGGCACATTTCTGTGGCGGAGGCAATTCGGCAGCAGCTTCTATGTTTAGCTGTCCGGGGCGGCATCAGCTAAACATAGAAGATGCCGCAGAATTGCCGCCAGCCACGGAAATGCGCCTGCCGCCCTAAGGGCACAGCGACTGCCCCCGCCGCCCGCGGCGGGAATTCGGCATGCTGCTTGGGGCAGTGAAAACTGTAGAGATGGTCCTACTGCCTGTAGAGCTGGGCCTTCAGTCACCAGCCACCACTCTCTGGCTGCCCAACTCTGAAGGCAGCGCAGAAGTAAGGGTGGTAATACCAGGACCCCCCTAAAATAATCTCATGAGCCCTTTTGGGTCAGGACCCCCAATTTGAGAAATACTGGTCTTGCCCATGAAAACTGTATGTTAAAAGCACACAAAAGACCACATTTCTCAGTCTCTGATGCATTTTTCATGGCCATGAATTTGGTAGGGCCCTACTTATAGATGACAAAAAAGTATGAGTGTCAACTAGCTAATATATTTGTTTTAGTATATTAAATATCTGAAAATTCAGTTAGTCACACAAAAGGTAAAGAAAAACCAGCTGGCTCCATCTTCTAGCTATAGAGTGACCAGACAGCAAGTGTGAAAAATCAGGACAGGGTGTGGTGGGGAGGCGGGGTAATATGAGCCTATATAAGAAAAAGACCCAAAAATCAGGACTATCCCTATAAAATCGGGACATCTGGTCACCCTCTCTCGCTAAATCTAATAGGCCATTTGAGACTCATACTGCTGATGATTTCACAAGCAGATCAGACTAAGTAGAGAAAATATCACACTATAATATCTGAATAAGTCAAACATCTTCCTCTTGAAAGTGGAAACAGCAAATATTCATGATGTCAGCAGCAAATGGGACTCAAATGATCTTTTAGACTTTAATTGAAATTACAGCTGAGGTACAAATATTAACATCCCTTTACGTTTCTAATGAACATTCAGGGCTTTAAAACTTAAAATCCCAGCTTTCCATTGGCATAGGCCCTGATCCAGCAAAGTACTTAAGCATGTATTTAACTTTCGCATGCTTTAACTTCAATTAGTGCTTTAAGTTCTTTGCTGAAATGAAGCCCAATGGCATTGCGTTATTATTATTATTAATTCTGGTGGGTTCTGAGAGATTTTACATTTAAATGTTCATTGGTTCTTTAGAACAGGAAAAAATGCAAACCTTTTACTTGATAAACCAAAATGATCTCATCATTCTAAACTTCTTGGACATCTTTTTGAGCAGACTAGAATGTCATACCAAATGGTGCTACTGGGAGAGAGATACTAATATGCATGTGGCTGAGAATTATTGCAGTTCTTGGCTGCTGACATTAGTACAACTCTCCTCAGCATTGAGAGACAAAACCACCTAATTATAGTGCTTAGTTTAGTGTGGTAGTATCTTGTTTGGTGTTAATGAACCACTATTTTACAATTTCAAGTCATAAGTGTGCAATTTAAGTAGTAGCAGCTGTGTTCGGCGCTTCAGTTGTTCAGCAAGCAGCTTATAACTGTAAGCACAACTTTATGAACAGTATTGTACTAGTGCAAATAGCCTCTTTTCTAAGTGGCCACTACTTAGAAACCATTACCAGTGAACACGTGAAAATTAAACTAACTTGTAGTTATGTATAATCATATTGTGCCTTCATAGACTTTTTGAATCTTTGAATTATTAACAACATTTTTTCAGTGATTGACTGTATTCTTTTTGCTGGCAAAATAAAACGATACTATTATAAATCACTAACATGTACAAGCTGGAATGTGCTACAATGAACTTGTGGTTTGGGTTGTTTTGGAGTTTATTTTAGCTATTTTATATTCCTGAAAATCATGTTAGTGTTAACGATTTCCAATTGTTACATTGCAGAAACTATAAGACTGAGGGGCCAATTCTGCACTGGGTTAAGCAATGCTTAAGTGGATGAGATGAGGAATTTATGCTCTAAGAACCTATTCTAAAGTCTAGTGAAGTCAATGGTACGATGCCAAAAGATTTTGGATCAGGCCAGTAAGGTCCATAGGATTTGGGTCATGTCTTGAAAAATAGGTGCTCAAACTGACTCAGCAGACATTGAAAGTAAACTTTATTTTTTACTTATGCACTTTTCTGCTACCTTCAGTGCCATGAATGTGGAATGAGAAAAGCCATGCTTGGGTACGTGAATGTGCTTTAGTGGAAATGGATTTCACCACAAGCTGGCCTTCCTGTACTAGTGATCAGCAGATATTTTTAAAAATTGAATGTCTGGAGCAGGAGTAAGGACCCTACTCAGCACATACTACTCCAGTGCTTGGGAATGAGACACCACCCATAGACATATATCTCTGATACTTCTTCTCCCCTTGCCTCACTCTCATCTTCCCCATGTTTTGCACAGGTTTGTTTGTTTTGTAGGGTTTATTACCTCTGGCCAATGGGTCCAGACATGCTTCCCAGTACACGGGAAGCATGCCTAGAGATTTACTGACACTGTAGGTAACTGGGAGCCAACCCTAGATCTGGATCTGGGGACTGGTGCAACATTCACCAAATAAAGGGTCTCCTTTGTGACTTGGCCCTCTGGCCAGGTCACTGTCTGTGCCTCCCCCTTCCGGGGTTTATCAAAGTCTTTCTTTCATCAGTCCTGGGCAGACTTCTCATTCACTGCCTCAGGTGCTAATCCTTTAGTGGCTGGTAGGGGAACCCCGGCTTTCCCTCTACTCTGGGTTCCAGTCCAGGGGCCCTTATTCCAGGGGTTCTGGGCTTTACTCTCCCAGTCCCCACTGCTGCTTCCCTGGACTGCTTCCTCCCACTCCTGGTTTCCCCCTTTTTCTGGGAGCACCAGGGAGTGACTGCTGCCTCAATCTGTTGCCAGCTTCCTGGCTTTATAGGCCCTGCCTCCTCCTGCCCAGCTAAGCCTGCTTGCAATTAATTCCCTGCTCCCTGGCTCTTCCTCCAGGTGCAGCCTGTGGAGTGAATAGCCTACCTGGCCACATTAACCCCTTCCAGCCCTGTTTAAGTATTCTTGTATAACCTTCCATCCTCTGATACTTTCAAAATCTGATCCATATGCCACCCACATTAGTGATAGCTGATACTATTTACATTTACATTACAGTAGGATCCTAAGGCATCCATGAGGATGGGCATCTCAGTGTACTGGGTGCTGTATAAGTACAGATAAAGTCTCTGCTTTTTATTTATATAAATGTGGAATCTATTAAGGTTAATCTTTGTGTGCCTCTGCATGTTTGGATACCAAACTACCAATAGGTAAACGTATGTTATATGGTGGTCTCATTAAAGGATTTGGAGCAAGAAACTCTAGACTCCTAGACCAAGCTATGACAATGGCTCCTGTGTTCTTGGATAAGTCACTAACATCTCTGTGTCAAAGTTTCCCCACAGGTAAATTGGAGATAGTAATGGTGCAAGATGTGCATCCTTATAGACACAATATTGTGAATAAAGGTTAAATCCAAGAGCTAAAGCAGTAATGTGGGATTAATTATTGTCTGTAAAGCACTTTGAAGTTGAATAAGTGGAAAGTATTACTGAATAGAGTGTAAGTGTTTGCAAACCACATTTTTAAAAAAATGGGCAATCAGATAGGCCTCACTCTAGACCTATTCAGACTTCACATGCTATTCTTGTAGTTATGGACAGAAGCTAATTGGACATGCTGATGTTGTTTGAGCTATCAGCAGCTTTTAATACCAGCAATCACTTTCTTCAGGTCAAAATGTAATACCCATCTCCTTGGCCTAGATTCCCACAATAACACTTATCTCCGAGCAGAATAACTAAATCAATAGATGAAGCTGGGAAGGAAAAAAAATGAAATTCATGTGCCTGGAATAAGGGAAGAGAACAAAATATCATCTGGGGGTAGTGTTTTGAAAAGAATAAATCCCATTGAAAGTCAATAGGATTAGTGCGCCTATCTGCCTGAGGCATTTTTGAAAATCCCATGTGATTTCATGTAATTTTTACAAGGTAAATACCACAATGATGAGCTCATAATACACAGACAGACAAACATCACAATTGTCAGTTTGGGTCCTATGTAGTCTTTCATTGACATGACACTGGTTCTTCTAGTGCAGTTATGATTTTTGTAAAATAATTTTCAGAGCAATTCTATCTGGCTCTTGAAGGCCAAGCCCCATCTCCTCTTTATTTCCAACCAACGAACAAAATAATCTGATTTGTCAATATTGTTTTATTTCGTTCCTGATAGGATATTGGAACATGCAATTATTCTCTAGGTTAAAACTCATTCAGACATTTTTTGGTGGAAACCAGGAACATTCAAATGTCCCTAAAAATCAGAAAATATTTTTTTTTGTTCTTTCCTGTTATTTCAAACTATCTCAGAACCTGATTTGCCATCTTTCTGTTGAAATTAATGTTAGTATTCCAGAGTAAGGCACTGTGCAATGTGAGTAAAAGTGGCAGAATAGGGTCCTAAATAATTTGGGTTTTCAAAATAGCATCTTATAATGTAACACTTAGAGCCTCTGTATTAGAGCTAACCGATGCTGCTGGAGTATGTGTATGAGGAAGATGAGAATGTTGTAGGTATTTTTAATGTCATCTTGTGAAACTGAAAAAAAGACCCACTGTTTAATAAAATAATAGCTTAATTTAGATTCATTTGGAAAGTGAACCAAAAAGAGGTGATAAAGAAGATGTGTAGAATGGTTTGCTAGAAACCTAGATAATGGCATATAAAAGTAGAAAATGGTGCCCACAAATATTTTTCTATTTTATTTCACACAATATCTAGTGTTAAAAGATCATTTACATTCTACTTAATAGGAATGTTCTGCTAAAGTGACTAAATATTAACTAATAATAGCCTAAATGATTATTAATTCCTTTGGTTTTCATTGTAATAATCTGAATGGTATTAATGTCATCAACAGTATTCTAGGGGATGTCGACTGTAATTCAGTATTAATTAAGTGGATCATTATTATTTTAATGCTAGTAATTAATCACCAACTAGCATGAATAAAACAATATTAGGTTCCAAGCCCTTGTAACATCTAACTAGCCCATGGCAGTAGTGAACTCAGAAATGCTGCTGAAGGAGTTAATTTGAGTTAGATGGGAAGTTTGAAAAATCAGAGGGAATAAGTATGTGACAATACAGTAACTGCAGTTATGGTCAGAAATATGATAATGTAAAAATGACACCTTCTTACTTCACAGATCTGCTCCCAGTTTGCTTTTTGTTCCTGTTAGGGTTGTAGAACCCGCAAAGCTATTGGAAAGTGAGATGGAATCTGTCCCAGCTCTCCCATCAGCAGAATTACTAAATTCTTATTGCAATATCTTTCCCTGGAGGCATTCAGGTTTCAGGTTACCTGCATCATCAACATGCCTCAGTTGGATTAGAATGTCTGATGATGGTATCAGAGTAGGAATGAACGTTACTTGATCCCCAGTTGAGTGTGCAGGGCTTGCAGCTATGGAACTGTGTTTTTAATTGTGTACTGAAGACATTTGATACGGAAACCATTGAGAACAACTGGGAAAACCCATAAGTCTGTGTCTGAGTGGGAAAGAGGGAAGCTTTATCCAGCAACTGAAGTCCTAAGGGCCATGTCGTGGACCATCCTGTGCACTCCACCGGTGATCAAGTGTGTATGAGGCACCTCCTTACACCTCTGCATGGTTACCAGCATCATGCATAGCAGCATTTGCAGAATTGCTGCTACTTCTCCCACACAGGGAGATAGAGGTAGAGAAAGGGCAGAGCTTTAGTTCTCTCCAGTGGGCCAGATGACAATGATAACAGGACAATGGTAGTCTATCCATTGATTTCAGTGGCTCCTGGATCAAGCCCGCAACTGACAGACAGTGAGCACACAAAACTCCCATCGAACCTAGCAGGAGCTTTACATGTTCAGTGTCACTTAGGAGTGGTCGTAGAGTTGGTCCCTAAGTGAAGGATAAGAATTTAATGCTGTCTAAGGAATCTATATTCTATAATTAAATAATAGCATTGATATGAATAGTTGACACCTTTATTTTGAATTTTGTTTCTCTTATTTTTGTATTTCTTTCTTGCCTCACCATGACAGAAGTGTATTGGTTCATCATGTAAACAGGGAGCAATAGAAATAAATGTAAGCTGGTATAGTGCTTACCATTGTTTCAGTTCCATGGTTCTGTGTAATGGCTTGTGTTCACAACAAGGAAACAAATAGATAAAAGATACTCAACACCAAGTGGATGTTTTATTGTATCTGTGCTCAGTGTTGCTTTTTTTGTACAAGTTATTGCAAGCCTTTGGCAGTGAATCGTTATGAGCAGTGTGGATCTGAAAGTAAAGCAGTATCTGTCAGTAAGGTTAGCTCTTAACTGAAACCTTAATTTAATTTAAGAAGAGGAAAAACTCACAACACACCAATGAAATTCAGGAAACTTCACTGGAGTTGCCTTAAAAAAAAAAGAAAAAACCCTGTAGCCATTATTAATAAAACAAAAATAAAATAAAACATTCAGTATAAAAGTCTGCTTCTAAAATAAACTCTGGCAAGCTTAATTCTTGATGTTATAGTTAAATAAATACGTATCTGATTAACTTTGGACTGCAATTCTTTGTGCTTGTATCTCTTGAGTAAGAGGTCATATAAACAAGTGTGTTGGAGGTACAAAAGTGACCTTTGCAGACAATCTACACCTTGGCTTTATGAAGTCTGATAGCACTGAGGTACTCTGGTCAGGTGGCTGAGGTTAAACTTAGTGAACTGGTCTGACATAAAGTGATGTAGGGTAAAATTTTCAAGAGCATCTAAGTGATTTAGGTGCCTACAACTTATTCAAAGTCAATGGGACTTTGGCTACTATGTCATTTAGGCACCTTCAAAAATGTTACCCAAAGGGACCCAAATTATTAGAAAAGAATACTATGGGTGGGTGTATAAAATATACAAGCTATGTCTATCCTTATGTACATCCCATGTACTTTTCCAAGTATTAATAATACATGGAACCCATACCAGTGCCAAGTGTCTACATATGCAGAGCTGGGCACAGTTAGACCCTGTGCGTAGGCATATATCTGCATCCATGCTGCCCCATTTTTGGTATAGGATGGTAGCACTACCATTGCAGGGACAGCATCCCAGGGACCTATGTGTCACAGGAGACACTCTGGGAATTGTCTGGTTTTGTGTTGCTGGTACTAGCTGCCACCTTCACACATTTGGTGATGGCACCTCTCACTCACCTCTCCTTTCTGCCTAACTGTGTGGAAGACATAGAGCCAAGTCCATAATGATATGGTTCTGCTCCTGCTTGCAGGACAAATGTTCATGCAGGTTCATTCCCTGATACTGCATGGAATAGGTCCAGAAATAGTTGAGATGCTGAAGACAGCTGACCAAGAGGATGAATGTAAATCCACTATAGTCTCATGGAAAAGATATGTTGAATTCTGCGATTGCAGTGGTATGCCCATGGCTGGACTGCCACTTCTGGTTGCGGAAAACCAGCACAATATGGTCAGGCCACATCGTCTTGGAAACCTAGAAGGATGACCAATAGCTGCAGAACTTCCAGCTGAAGAAACATACCTTCATGGAGTTGTGTGAGGAGCTTGCACCAACCCTCCAGTGCCACGCTACTCAGTTTCAGAAACTCATAACAGGGCAGGAGGTGGCTACAACACCTGACAGCTACTGGTAAGTTGCAAACCAGTTTGAGATTGGGAAGTCAACTGTCAAGATGGTGGCTGTATAGGTTTGCCAGGCTATCAATACTGAGATCTACCCACAAGTGATTGCCATAACCCAAGTCCCTGTAATTATAGCTGGATTTCAGAGGAAGGGGTTTCTGAACTGTTCAGGGGCCATCGATGGAACATACATCCCAATACTTTACCCACCAAAAGGGGCAAGTGAGTATGTGAACCAAAAAGTTACAATTCGTTCATTCTCCATGTCTTAGTGGACCACAGTGGTTGGTGCATGATAACCAATGTTGGCAACATGGGAAAAGTCCATGATGCCAGGGTGCTCAGGGGATTAGGATTGTATTGCAGTGGGAAAGAAGGGAGTTTATTCCCCAGAAATGATGTGGTTATATACAGTGTTTCTAGCCTGACATTTATTTTGGGGCACCCCGCAGACCCATTCCTAACTTAGCTCATGAAGTTGTATCCCAACATTGCTGATCCAAGAAAAAGAGAATTCAACTACAGACTATGTAGCTGCAGCATGGTAGTGGAGTGTGTGTTTGGGAGGCTGAAAATTTGTTGATGATACTGGAGCCCTCTGGATAGCAATGTGTCCTATGCATTTTGCATAATAGTAGTATGCTGTGCCTTTCCCAACGTATGTGAGAATAAGGGGGAATACTTCTGGACTGAGCAGGCACAGGAGAGGCAGCCAGATCCCAAACATGTGTACACAGCTCCTAGAGGGCAAGGGAAATTTGTGGTGCTATTTGCTTGCACACCAGGGAACAGTGGGGAGCCAGAAGGTGATTTTGGACTGTACCAAGGGACACCAAAGGACACTATGTGATGCTACAGTGCTGCTGTAAAAGCTCAATAGAGCATTGCTATATAGTTGTGTTGTGGCGTCCATTGGTGGGTTTTGATCCCTGCAGCTCATGTTAATGTACCAAATGAAAACAGACCATTATGTGAGGGTTGCTTCTCAGAGTCAATACCTTTGGCTGTGGTTTTGGTTTCAAGAGTGTATAAGCACTTCAGTGCCAGCACTAAGCAATCTTTTTGTTATATGTTAACAACTCTGTTTCATAGTGCTCTCTGTGGAGTACTTAATCATTCTGAAAGTAACTGAAAAACAGTTCTGTAAGGGTTGGGGCGGGGGCGTGGCTTCACTCATTCCTTCCTCGCAATGTTTTCTGCGACTAGTGATCACAGCACTGATCAGCTGCTATGCAAGAGTACTCCTCTGGTTGTATATCGTGACTGTTTGATGGGGTGAAGGAGGAAGGGTCGTAAAAGCACTGCTCAGCATCAGATATCAGTGTTAATTTAGTTTTGTTTCCTTTCTCTGTTTTGTCAGTTAAATTATTGACAAAGTCATAAAGACATTTTAAGTAAACTTCTCTGATTTTTATTCTGGTGCGTTGGACAGTAACAGTTTTCTCAGAGCTTTGTTCATTGTCATAAATCCTGCTCTCTCGCTCTTTCTTTTTGTTAAAGATTGGGAAATTCATGGCGGCTGGGCGGAAGGAGTTGTGGAGGGACAGAAAATTCAGTGTCTTTCTATGGCATCACTGCATTAGAAAGTTACAGAACAGATAGTTATTTGCTGTGCACGCTGCTGACGTGTGAGAAATATCCTATTGATGATACTCGGAAAGCAAGGTGCCTACACAAGTGAAGTGAACAATAACTTTTATTTAAAAGATCTATGGAACATAGAACAGAAATGATTTTTAACTGGAACTGCGAATGAATCAAAAACTGGATTGAATTCCCTGAGCTATGTGCAAATATTACTTTCTGTGGACTTGTCTCCTTGTCCTTCCCCTTCCCCTGACAAAGGGGGAATAGCTGAAAAAAATTATGTGGGAGAGATGAGGGGACATCTTCTGCATGAAGTTTGAGGGATGAACACTGTCTGAGCTACAAGGCATAGCTTAGGCTCATTGTTCCACTTCTGTATGCTTGGGGGGGGGTTTCTCCTGCAAGGGCTTTTGGGTACCAGTGAAGGATGTTGTGCCAGGAGACCAGCATGTTAGTGTTGGATCAGCAGCAGCCTGCGAGGCATCTGGAAGAGCAGTAGGGGGAGGAGGAGGTGCTGCCTGTTTCCAGACAAGAGCAGTGTCACCAGCAGCAGGTGAGACCCAAAAGCCAGGGCCGCCCAGAGGAAGGGGCAAATGGGGCAATTTTCCCCAGGCCCTGGGCCCTGCAGGGGCCCCCACGAGAATATAATATTCTATAGTTTTGCAACTTTTTTTTATGGAAGGGGCCCCTGAAATTGCTTTGCCCCAGGCCCCCGGAATCCTCTGGGTGGCCCTGCCAAAAGTTTTCCACCACTAGTTGTACTAGTGACTGGATGAGTTCATGATCCTCTGCCCACTGGGCATACTCCCGTTCCCTGTGGCATGACTCTAGGTTCAATAATTGGTTCATGAGTGCCCCACCCTGCCTAAGAGCTTGATTGTTCCATACCCAAATAAAGCAAAACTGTTCCTGACTTGTCTTGTGTATGCCAGTGAGCAAATGCTTCAGGTCTGTCTGCCTGCCTCTACTGTCTCTGCTGGCAGAATAGGTACCCTGGTGGCATCAGAACATACTGCTGAGTCAAACACAAGGGTAGCGTTATATTTAATTTCTCCTTTGAAGGAACCTAAGAACACCCTTTCCCCAACACACACACAACTTAACTGTGCTCCTGAAGGCCACAATGTTAATACTTTTTAATATCGCAGGAATGCAACTGTTTACAACATCCTTCCTTCTCAGACAACATTTGCAGCCCACAAGGAAGGAGCTGAGGCAAATAATGGCAAGGTTCCCTCAGTACTGTTATTAAAATGTTGTAATGTTTACAGTGTATCAAGGAGCCATTTGGGATGGGGTTGGTTCCTTCTGGGGGTACATTACCAGGCATTTAATCTTGAAAAGACAGGCATCATTTGGAGAACATAGCAGTTTTCGAGGTATTGGGATGGAAAAGAGCAGTAGTTTACCAATCCCGGGGAGGAGATCTGGCCTTCGATGCCAGTGCAATGTTTCTTCTGAAGTTCGCCTCCCTACATATTGGTGAGTGGAGGGGTTTTGAGAGCTATAAAGGTGGACCAAGCACATTTGCCCTGTCAATGAACCAGAACAACCAACTTCAATCTCTCCTACACCAAACATTTGCTGAATTATGCTTACGGAACTGGGAGGCAATTCAAGAGGAAGTTGACTGTATTTTAAGCTAGCTGATCGAGTTCCATAGAAGAGGAACAAAGAACCACAACGAACATCGACCCACCCTCTAACCTTCCCCGCATCACCAGAAAGTTCAGGCCCATGTCCAGCGACCAGCATTGGAAAAGGACAGGGAAACGGAGAGTCATGCTGCAAGCGCATTTTTTCCCCTGAACTTTCAGATTGACACCTCAAGCTTGTTACCTCTCTACTGCTAAGAGACATATCATTCTGTGTGTGCAACTGGCAAAGTAGATGCTTCATCCACCCTATCTTCTGCTGGCTACTGCAGAGTGGCTCAGTGCAGGGAAAGGCCAGACACCAGGGACTGGGAACAGTAATAAATATTTGAAATAGTCACAAGGAGAATGAATGACTATGGCTTTTGCTGGACAATCAGATAGCTCCCTTTCCCCTTCCAGATGTTGGCAGGCCAGCACCCAAGCCACCAGTCACCCCCAACCTGCTTCCATGCAGCTTCCATTCATATGGGGGTGGAAAGATGGGGAATCAGTGGGATGAGTGGTTTGGGGTCTTTGAACAAACATAAATGTCACAAATCTGTTATTTCCCCACCTGGACCCTTTCAAACCCACTCCCTCTCTTCCTCCCTCCTTTTCAGTCTGCACAGCCCAAGGGCTATCAGTCTTAGTGCTGGCCAAGAAAAGCACAGACACAGGAGCACAGTGACTGCTTTTTAATTATCTGTTATAGCTTTCACTAAATACTTTACAGTGATGTATGGAATTTCAATAAAATAACTGATTTACAGTTGTGTCTGGCTTGGGGATCATGTCAGATTGGAGCAGGGAGCTGAAGGCAGGGGCCTGTTTCAGGCATGTATCTCTGGAGGAAGAGGGAATATTTCCAGGGAGTGTGGGGGTGTATTGTAACTTACCAGCCTTGGGTTCTGGTTCCTGCAGTGGCTCTGGGTCCTCCCCAGGCTCCTCAGGGAGGGCTTCCTCAATCAGGTCTGCCAGGTAGAGGTGTAGAATCACATGCTCCT
The DNA here is from genome assembly GCF_003597395.2 of Chelonoidis abingdonii. Lineage (NCBI taxonomy): Eukaryota > Metazoa > Chordata > Testudines > Testudinidae > Chelonoidis > Chelonoidis abingdonii. Next base: position 113,008,969 of record NC_133769.1, read on the forward strand.
CTTCCTCCATGACTCCCAGGGCTTCCTCAGGAATTCCTCCAAGGTCCCCACTGCCTGTCATTGGTGTCACATCATATGATGAGGCCGGTGGGGTTGAGGATGGGGTCATAAGTCACTAGTCACTTCAGACTCTATTCTTGCAGCCCTAGAGAGCACCTAGTCCAGCTTGTCAGAGCATGGGCATGAGCTAGATCCCCCTCTGCCCCGAGAAACTGTTTGTCTTTCACCATTGGTACGGGAGTCTGAGGTGCTTCATGAGCTCCTGGCAGTGGGACAGAGTCCGGTAAATGCCCACTTCTTCCAGCCTCTGAAAAATCTCCAGGTACAGGTCTGTGCTCCTGTTGGGTGAAGTTGTAAAGGATGGTGTATTCTGACCACATATTGATAAGGTGTGCTCCAGAGACCAGGCAGCAGCTCTTGTAATGTGCTCCATGATTGCTGATAGATAGAATTCCCCCAGAAAACTGTTCTGAGGTTCTCAGGTCACTACTACTGCTGACCAAGGGTGGTCAGGGACCTTTGCCTAAGATTGAGGCAGCAAAAGATTCAATGCAGGGATGGCCCTGGAAAACTATTGATACTTGTGACCTTGTACACACCCTTAACCTACATCTGTACTACACTGCAGAAAGGGTATGAGGCTATGCCCCAGCAGAGGCATGCACTTACCCACATCCCTCAGGTGTACTAGCTTTCTTGCCCTTTACTCTCTTTCAGGGACATGCTTTAGGGCTTCAGATGTGGACAATAACATGGTTTTGGCATAACAATGTACATGTAACTATGTACAGTTGCAAGCGTAGACGTAGCTATATAGACCCACATCTTATGCTAGTCTGTGTGTGTGTGTGTGTGTGTGTGTGTGTGTGTTTACATCCTTGCTTGGTCCATTAGCTGGGTTTGAATATGGGACTTTCAGCACTAAAAGTATGAACCTCCACTGCTTGAGCTAAAGAACCCTGTCTAGTAGCTAAGAGCTGTATGTATCAGCTTCTAGAGGGGGACAAAAACTCAAACTTTGCTAGTGTCATTTACATATGCACCATTCAAGCCCTCAAAATAGGAGGTGCATAGGCTTTGTGCTGCTCCTCTGCACAAAGATGGATTTCACCTGTATGAATTCCTACCCAGCATACATATTATAATAATATATTTTAATTTTTTGTTCCCATATGCTTCTGAATACTTTAGCAAAAGATACATAATTAATACAAATATGAAACAGGGCCACATGCCATAACAGATCTATAAAAGAAGAACAGAACAAAAATACTAGTAACCTCCATTCCACACTTACCAGAAATACACCTCTCACAAAGATATCAGCCCAACACATATGGTGCCACCACAACTAAACTAAAAATAGAAAGTAAGGAGACTGCTCCAAAGGATATCAAAATGGTTTATACTGAACCCAGAGAGCAAGAGAATTCCGAGTCATTGGTGGCAATCTCTGCATGCCAGTTCTCTCTAGACACCACTATGGTATCAGTCCCCAGTGACCTTGAGATGGAATCTATGGATTATCTCAGTGAAACTCTTCATTTCAATTCTGGTATCTTGATTCTGCAGTGATGGACACATTATAAATGGCATAGATGAGATTAGATACTTTGGAACAATGTCTATTCAGAACTCATTTGTTGTCACAAGACATAGGGCAATAAGTTTCCCTCAGGTTGACTAATTCTACTATCTGTTATTTAGTCATTAAGGGTAACACCAATCTCCTGCCTCATGGACGCAGTTCAGTTGCTCTGGAGGATATATGTATAGACAATGCAAAGGTATAGAGAGCCTTGCTAGGGATAAACACAGCCTTCAGCCTGTGGAGATCGGGAAATCCCATGAGAGGGCTCACTGGGCCGTAGTAACCTCTGTGGAGCTGCTCTTCAGCCACTCTGCATCCTGGATGGATATACCCACCCACCCCCTCTGCTGCCCCAGACATTGAACCAAGCATTTGGGCCTGATTTAGTAATAGCAAGCATCTGAAGCACACTGGCTCTACAATAGGCCGGCAGTGCAGCCATCAGAGCACAAACGTTAATTTAATGGGTGAAATCACCTGAGCAGTTATAATACAGCAGAACCCCATTCATCTGACCTAACTAGGACCGGGGTCAGATCAGATAATCCAAAATTTTCATAATCAGGAGAATGGTCTAAGGGCTTTCTGTCCATTATTTTAAAGACGCAGAGTTGCTTTTAAACTAGCTGATCCCTCCTGGAAAAGCATTAAAATACAGCCCCCTTCTTTATTTTCAGTATACATGAACCGTTACTTCTAGTAACCAGTACCAGTTTTTAAAAATGCAGAAATGATCATTCTAAATTGCAACAACAGCAATATCAATGGTAACATCTAACAACAATAACAATATATCATATGCATAAAGTATCACATTAAAATACAATACTGTATATAGCACAGTGGTAGGTACAGCAGCACTCGTGTTGATAATGGCTGGCAAAAATCTTAACAGTTTGCATTGTTTTAGATGAAAGGGTCTCTTCTTCATTGCGCGATCAGGGAGTTGCTTCATCAACAACCGTTCAGTGTGCGCTGGTTGTTCAGTTAATATGGAAAGCTGGCTAATGGAGGCTTGGGTGAACAGGGGTCTACTGTACTATAGCTGAAAGCAGCTGCAATCTATTCCTAGCTGATGGTCACTTTAGAGAATTACCATATAAATGTACTGCAATGGAATAAGACTAGTACAACTGGAGTAGGCCATTCCAAATACCCTACTTTTCTTGTGATATCCATGCTTTCCAGGTGCCTCAGTTTTCCTTCTGTGATATATTTAATAGTATGTGGAACAGAAAATACTTTGGAAATGTAGGAATAATGTTTTCCTTTACATTCAAGGTAATCTGCATACTCTCTTCAATGTCCAACATATTGTTAAATGCTTGGTGTTTGGATAGTAATTTTTTCAAGGGCATTTTCCATCTACATTGTATATGGAATATTTAAATGGATAAAAAAGGGATGATCCAGGGCCATGAATTATTATTTATTTTCTATTTATTAAGCACTGCAGAATGCAGAGAGGAAGACATAGTAACTATCCTAAGAATTTACAAGTCTTTACAATGAGAACTTTTCCATGCAAGTATAACAAATTATCTCCACATCTGGCTTTCTGAGGGAAGAATTGGGCACAATGTGTCCACCTCAAATATAACATAATTTGTGCTATAATGCTATATCCCCCTCACCCTTGCATTACATTATCACATATCTCCACACACTTTCAATGCCAGCTTTTTAATGCATGAATAATTCTAGCAATTGCCTACCCAGCCAAAGATTAGACATCATGAAGTCATAACATTTCACTCTCATTTGAATTATGATATTTGTAAGAAATGTTTTTAAAAGATCTAAGTTACCATCATCCTCTGGATCTTCCTGCCCCATATTTGTTTGGGTTTTAAACTGTAAGTAGAACTAACCGGGAAAAAATTCTCAATTTTGAAAAGTTCAAAAAATATGTTGTGATTTTTATTTTTTGAAAATTTCCCCGCATAAAATTTTGTTGTTTTTACAACTAGCTTATGGAGTGGTCAAATGCTTTAGTAAATTTGAAATTTGACTTACAACTTTTCATTAAAAGTTTAAAAAACATTTTGCAATTTCTTTCAGTAATTTTTGCCCAGATATAATTGTGCAAACACTTCAGGAACAATCTGTTTCTGATTTGTGCTTTGGGTAGGGTGCCAAGCACCATGCTCATGCTTAGTAAATAAATAACCATTAACAAAAAAATGATACAAACATTCTGACACTTTGGGTTACATGAGTATTCTGGGAACTGTGGTTCCATTCGTTTCCATTAGAAGTGTTTGGAAATCTAATTTAAAAGAAAATCTATTTAAGATCGCAAATCATAGCTGTAAACCTTAGCATGCATGATAAAGCCAAAGAGAGACTCTCCCAAGGCATCCCCCTGTCTGTGGTAGCCCTCAGGTCAGCCAGGTAGTCATGAGTTCTAAAGGCTATTTAGGAATGATAATACCAGCTGGGCTATGTTGTCTATTTCTCTTAATAATACAGGACTAGATGGAAGGATGATGTGTGTCCCCCTTGTCTTTCCTCTGGCTAGCCCACTCCCTTACCTTGGCCAGTCAATTTCTATCCCCTCCCACAGCATGGACCTTAGACTATGTTAAGAAGCATCTGTAGGGTATTTGTTGGGGAGGTGGAGGGGGCATGTAGGGGATGGTGATATGAAGATAGCTATACCCTCTTTCCATGTGTAATGGGGTGGGATCCATGCAAAGAGAGTACCTTCTGCATGCGGATACATGGGTCATAATCTGGCCCCATGTACTAAATTAATATTAATAACTGAAAGGTCTGTATTAGAATAAAAGTGCAGTTGTGAAAAAACTGTTAAATGTAATGTAAGGCTTTTCACCCCTTTTGTGAATGGGTGGGAAAATGTCAGTTTTCATTTGTTTATGTATTATTCATATTTTCCAGAAGTGTTTTTAATGCATTGTAATTTATAAAATTGAAAGTAGCGAGTCACAAAATAAGAGGTATGAGAAGAGGTGAAGTGGCCAGTTCCATCTGATGTGGACTGAATGTGAGCAAAAGTCATTTTGACATATCTGGAAACTTTGTCAAGCAATGAAAATTGCATAGGCACATACCTATCAACCTATTAATTTTCAAAACAAAACCCCAAGAAAGCTATTTTACATGTGAATGGGATATAAGCTGACCTGCACAAAATTCAATCTGAATAAGCTTCCAAGATTGTCACTATATCTATGGTGCTCAGAAAGTCTGAGTCACCAGGTTGAATTATCACCAGGTTGGGACTCACAGGCAGGTACCATCCAAATTTTAAGTTATCTGCTATTTTTGGCTTTTTCACACACGTGACTTTACAGCATGGGCAATCAGTTATTTGCATTTATTAATGGTACGAGAAAGAATTTAAAGCTATTCTGAAACCTACATTCTCAAATTTAGAGCTACAGTTAGAGGCCCTGATTCAGAAAAGCAATGAAGCCCGTGGTTACCTTTGCAAAAGACTGTACTTAAGCATATATTTAAATTTAGTCATGCACTTAAATCCCATTGAGGTCAATTAAACTACTCATGAGAGTAATTGTCACCAATGTGAATGAAGAGTCCCAATCGAGCCCATAATTATCAGCAACATACTGTATCACCTTCTACACAGGCATTATTAATCTGGCATATTATGGTAAAATATTTCCATTCTCCTCCATGTACCATAACTGTTTTACCATAAATGGCCCAGTAACAAGATATACTTATCAGCCAACTGCAAATGTATTAAGATTAAGTAGCTACAGCACAATTCTCAATACATATATAACTACAGGAATTGATGCCTGAGCCAAAACTCTTTGAAGTCAATGCAAAGACCTCCATTGTATTCAGTTAGTATTGGACTGAGCCTTTAGTTCTTACTATACAACTTTATTTTTGTTCATTTTTTTGTGTTTTTAAGGTTTAAAAAGTGTTTGTTGTTGTTTTTTGTTTATTGATTTCACTGAAGAGAGATACCTGAACAAAATCTACCATATCTGCTGTCAAATATATTGAGTTTGTAAGGAAATTACTGTACACATGGGTGGGAGAATGGGTCCATAATTCATATATCTTTTTTTATTCTTCAATTTTCAAACTTCATATTTATACAACAGGGCCACGTTACTTTCTTGTTCTATCTCTGGCCAGCATCTCTCTCCTGCATGTAAATAATATCTCTATGTAATATGATGAGTAAGTTCCAGAGGAAGAAATGTTATTTGGACTTTGTCCATCTTTCCTAGCTTGGTACATCACCTTCCTAAAGGTTGTGTTGCACCCAGGAAGGAATGAGGTAGTGTAGGGAATGTTACTTTGCTCTTTCCTTCCTTCTCTCTGACCAACAGAACACAGAAGAAGGAAATGGTAAAGAGCTTCATGACTTTTACAAGTATAATGACCTCTCTAAATGCTCACAAAATGAGGCAATTTTTTCACATCCACACAAATTTTTCATACATTTGTGGAATGGGTTTAAATTTATGTGAATATACCTCACCACCTTACTGCTGGGCTGGAAGGGTAAAACATGGAGTCCCTTCCGGAGCTGACATGAGTATCTCTCCATGACTTCTAAGGAGCCATGGCATGCAAGGATCCTACATTCAGCATTCCTTGTCCCTCACTCTGCATGCAAGAAGGCTCTGGTCCCACCAGCGTGGAACAGAAAAGTTCTGAGCTTGTTCCTGAACTAAAGTCCTCAATCTGCAACTCAAAAGCCGGTCACCAAAATATTCTTCCATTTCTAATTATTCTTTATACTTCAAATTTTTTTTTGAAAAGTTTATTTATAATCTCTTTATAAACACATCTAAATAAGATTTGATCTTCAGCAAAATAGGTTTCCGCATTCATTTTTTGAATGTTTCTACAGTTTTGGATTGTTTGAACTATTTGCATAATACACAACATTCTAACCATATCTTTCCATTTCAGGAAAGCATAGATTTGGGTGAAATCATGTTTTCCCTTTGCTATTTACCTACTGCTGGACGAATGACGTTAACAGTAATCAAATGTAGAAATCTCAAAGCCATGGATGTAACTGGCGCTTCAGGTGGGTATGCTTCTTTTCACTTAACAGCGTGGAGTTCTGGTCTGAAAAGTGGCTATATCAAAACAACAACTTCTTACTCAACAAATATGTGTATTTTGAATATGCTGAGTCATATCTGCTCAGTTTTGTGAAAAAAATATGGTGTTTTTTTTCCTGCTTTTTCTTTTTATTAGCTGTGCAGAGACAACATGGCTCAAAAAGAGTAAAATGAGGATTCTATTTCATCTTTTGCATGATCAACCAAATTGTTTACAAAGTTCCAAACAATTCTGTGCAAAGCCATTGAAAGCAATAGCCATTGAGGGCACTCACTGAAGACAATGGGATTATGCAGGTATAAGAGAGGGCATAATTTGGCCATCCCAACATTGATTATGTTGATGCTGAGTGAGATAAAACACTGGTTAGCTGTTAGAGTTCAGGCTGAGTTTGCAGGACTGTTGGGTTTTTTGTTTTGTTTTGTTTTTAAAGTCGTAAACTTAAACTAGATACAGAAAGTGCTGTGAGACAAACATGTAAATCAACAGTCTTGTTGTACCAAAGACACTAACAAAATGGAACTGCTCTTCAAAAGACACTCCTTTAGTGGAGCATCAAAAAATCTCTATATCCAGTGGAAAGTTTTGATTTAGTTGACATTAAATTGTACTTTGATATTCACCTACAAAGTTTTGGGGTTTGTCTGTTTATTAGTTAATTAAGTTTTGCTTTGTTTTTGGATGGGTAGGACAGTGGGGATTACTCCATCCTCTTAAAATAATAGCAGAAGATAATTAAAAGAAAATTAAACATTAAAAATGTGGGAAGAGATTTTCCAAGGCACACAACTCCCATTGACTTTCAATTGGAGTTAGGTACCTAAATGCCCTCTGCACTTTTGAAAATCTCCTCCTTTTACTTTGTAACTAATATGTTTATTACATGAAAACTTCAAAAGAAATGGTTAAGATGGAGAGGACTAAATTAGAGCTACTGGCTGTGTGTGATGTAGGGGTGGGTGTATCTATTCTGTTTGCTTGCACCATTCTTTTGAGTAGGCAGGAAATTGAAATTGCAGAAGAGACAGCTCTGGTTGTCTATGTCACTAATACCTATACAACTTAGGTTTTCATTAATGTTAACCTGCTAAGAATTTGCTGCTCTTTCGCTTTACATTTCAACTGCATTGAGACGAGTGTATGAAAATGACTTCCTGTTACTCAGATCCGTATGTCAAAGTCTCATTGATGTGTGAGGGTCGAAGGCTGAAAAAGCGGAAAACAACTACAAAGAAAAACACACTTAATCCAGTTTATAATGAGGCCATCATTTTCGATATCCCTCCAGAGAATGTGGACCAGGTCAGCCTCTCCATTGCTGTGATGGACTATGATCGGTAAGTGCAATTTGTTTCCTGAAAATATTAATCTTCAGCAAGTGGTTACCTCATTATTGCAATTGATTTATTATTTTAACTGCCTGGTTTTTTAAGTAAATTCAATGTCGCTAAAATAACACTTTTGAATCCTCTGCTGGAGGATTCAAAGCTACCATAGTTTTCAGCGTTTACTTCTGTTAATCAGTGTCATTAATGATGGTAGGGAGAAAATTAAACATGACTGAAAATTGTCTTATAAATGTAACACATGTTAACAGTGTGAGTCTTTGTCCATCCCATCCCCATCTTCCCCACCCAACCCTGTGGCTATACCATGCAAGGGGTTTGTAAGTCTGTAAAACTTCCAGCAAATGGAGTTATTCCTTTAGCTCAAGCAGTAGGAAAAGGGGAAGATAAGTATCATCACCTGTTTGAGAGAAGAAATGAGAAAGAGAGAGGAAGTGACTTGGTCAAGGTCACATAACAGATCGATGTCGGAGTAAGAGCTATTAAGCATTTAGCTGGTGTTAAGATTTTTGCCTGTCATAGTTAAACCCCGGAATGCCTTGACAAGAAGGATAGATCTATCTTTTATGTTTCTGTACCTGAGGTTCTAATTATTATAACACACTAAAGATGAAAAATATACTTAAGGTCACCAGTTACTCTTGGATCCTGCATGGACCCTCATTCTTCCAATTCCCACTCATCATTCCTCTCCCCACAAGTTAAAATACAACAGCAAAACATGTAACTAACTAACCAGTGACATTCAAAACCTACTGACAACTATATGCAAGAAATCAATGGATCACCACACTTATCTTTGTAGAGCCGGTAACCACCCCAAATACACCAAGAAATCTGTTAGCTACAGCCAGGTACTTAGATACCACAGAATATGCTATGCTCCAAGTATAAAGTTTGGGATGCACACCTTAACACACTTAAACCACCTTTACCAAACAAGGACATTCCACCAGAGAAGTAAATCATCTCATGGAATGGGCCACCCAAATACTCTGAGAGAGCCTGGTCCAATGCAGAAATAACCCCCACCCTCTGACTGCACAACTCTAGTTGTCACCTACCATTCCGCTGGAACCCACACAGGGTATCATCCAACAACTACAACCTATATGCCATGGGGATCCCATCTTGAAAGAAATCTTTCCTGAATCCCCACTTCTGGCCATCAAATAACCTGCCAACCTCTCCAAGCTCATTATCAGGCAAGCTCCCCTCAGACCAGGGCACACCAACTCAAAGTGGCACCAGACCCTGCCAGAACAACAGATGCAAAACCTACAGACATATTTCTAGTGCTACAATGATCAACACCCCCCACAACACATCTTTCAAGATCCACGGGTCTTACACATGCCTATCACAACATGTGGTGTACCTCATCCAGTGCACTAAATGCCTCAGTAACAAATATGTGGGTGACATCTGACAATCACTGCACGCTTGAATATACTCACTCAGGAAAATGATAACAGACAAAAACACTCTATCACCTGTGGGTCAGCACTTTTCACAAAGTGATCTCTCTATATCAGGGGTCAGCAACCTTTCAGAAGCGGTGTGCCGAGTCTTTATTTATTCACCCTAATTTAAGGTTTTGTGTGCTGGTAATACATTTTAATGTTTTTAGAAGATCTCTTTCTATAAGTCTATTATATATAACTAAACTATTGTTGTATGTAAATAAGGTTTTTAAAATGTTTAAGAAGCTTCATTTAAAATTAAATTAAAATGCAGAGCCCCCCAGACCGGTGGCCAGGACCCAGGCAGTTTGAGTGCCACTGAAAATCAGCTCGTGTGCTGCCTTCAGCACGCGTGCCATAGGTTGCCTACCCCTGCTCCGTATCTAACATCTCGGTCCTCATCCTCAAAGGAAACCTGCACAACACTTTCAAAAGACAACTCTGGGAGCTTAAATTCATAACTCTGCTATCACTAAAAATCATGGACTGAACAGAGACATAGGATTTATGGTTTATTACAACAATCTATAACCCACTAACAACATCTTCAATTGCTTTGCTTCCCCTTCCACCCTGCCTTCCTTTATCCCTGTGGTTGGAGGGGTGTTAATGGGCTACTTCACCTTGAATGGTCCCTTGAAATGTGTGTTAACTACTGGTGCTAAACAATCTGTTCCATCTTGTATTTAGCTGTGACAATAAGTAAGTTTCCCAGACCTGAAGCAGAGCTCTGTGTAAGCTCAAAAGCTTGTCTCTCTCACCAACAGAAGTTGATCAGATAAAAGATATTACCTCACCCACCTTGTCTCTCTAATATCCTGGGACCGACACAGCCTCAACACTGCATACTCAAAACTATGGTCATTTATTTGTATGTTAACCCTGTCTCCAACTCTTTGCCTGTTCTTTGGGGTTGTAAGTAGAGCCCTGCACCAAATTTGTATCTGCATCCAATCTGTGAACATGGTCCATGGATATCTGCATCCACAGATTCAGATACCTGTGGATATAAAGTGGATATCAACAGATTTGCATGGCTCTAATTGTAAACTTCCCAGGGCAGGGCCAATTTCTTCACCAGTGATTTTATAGGTCCTAACAAAATGATGCCCCAAACCTGACTGGGACATATATAATATATAACAATAATGATTAATAAAAATAACGTGCACACTTTGGGCATCTTCAACAACATTTTGCACTAAACCAATCAAACTGCATTATGGGTCAAAGATATTAATAAATCTATCTGCATTAAAAAAAGCTTTCTCTGCCCTTCTGTAATCCTCAGAGTAGGACACAATGAGGTGATCGGGGTGTGTAAGACAGGACTCGATGCTGAAGGACTTGGAAGAGATCACTGGAATGAAATGCTGGCTTACCCTCGTAAACCTATTACTCATTGGCATCCACTGGTAGAGGTAAGAAGTAGAGTATCTTTATAGCCAACTTGTTGCTACATCTCTCTGTATTTAATAACTCATTTCCAAGAGCCTCTGAGAATCACGACATCACTAAGGTAGAGACCTTGTGGAAGAACCTCCACACCACTTAAATCTTGCCTAAGAGTTGTGGGGGTGGGGGGAGAAAGGGCTGAATGGCCAAACAGGGATGCCTGACCATACCTTACATACTGCAGAAAAGCACTTTCCACTGCCCTGCAAAGGCTGGTATGGAGATCCACTTTGGGGCAGGCCAGGGGTCAGAAATTGACCCCGGGCTTCAGAGATGGATTTTACTTCCTCAGCCTTCCTGCACTCCACTTGAATAGGACCTGAAGTTTCTTATGTTTGTGGAAAGAATTTTCTCTAAGTAGTGGACAGTCAAAAGAAGTCTATGACTCGGTTCACGTCTAAAGAATGCTTGTATTGATTTTTGCTGTTATTTTAATCAGTGAGGTTCTGATTTAGGAGTTTACTTTTGATCTGAAAGTATTACTTCAGAAGTTGTCTTGCTCTGCTCTCAAGGTTTTGAGATAAAGTTCTTTCCAACCTTTTTAGCGGCTATCTATTGTTTATTTTGAGATTACCAAGGGTTGCTTAAAATTACTTGGGAGTGGCAAATGTAAATATTTCAAGGGCAATCTTGTTCTGATCTGAAATCATTAGCATTAAAGAGAGTTGTGTAACTAAAATATTGAGTTTAGATTTCTCCATTAAGTAGGCTGAGTTGTGGCTGCACACCAGTAGCCACATACAGAGATGCTAAAACAGTCTCTTATTTGAACCCTCTAATCCTAATGCAGGGAAAATTCTGTGTGTAACTGTGAATGTTGAGAAGATCCCCTTCCATATCTTAGGATCACATCCTGCCAGATGCATAACACCCATTGGAGTAATGGCTTTAGGGCTGGGAGGGTGCAGGCTGTGTTCATTAGGCAGCAGGCCAGGATTGGGGTCAGGGGGACAAATGTTGTTCACCCCTTCTCTTCAATCAAGCCTTGCAGATAAACCAGTTGAGAGCTGATGCAACCTGAGGCAGCACAGACTATTTCATGGCTCCCTCTACTGTGGGGAACCACCCTTAAAGAAGCGTCAAGGGCTGTGGCAGCTGGGGAGTGTCTACTGGAGCTACACTCTCAGGGAGTGTGTGAGAAAGAGGAAGCTGGAGCCAGAACAGTTCAGAGGGCACTACACAGAGGTTCCTGGCCTCCTCCTGGATTCTCCAGCACATATGCACGGTTTGGAGACAGAACTGCAGCTCAGTAGATGGTGAAGCAAACCACACCCAAATGGAATGATTCAGGGAGAGTCCTTATGGGCCTCCCCCCCGCCAAAAAAAGTTTCCTTACCATGGTTAATTCTCCAGGAGGGTGTGTCCTGAGGCATAAAAATTACTTCAGATTAAGTTTTCATTTTCTAAAAATGTCCTTTTCATTTGGGGTACAATTCAGCTCCTTCTTTTGGAGAGGGTTCTTACAACTCTCTCATCCTCAGAAATAACCATGATGAGTGGAGAGATCTGATGATGATTGTAAAACTAAAACTTTTCTTTCAGTTACCTGGCCAGGCAACCAGTTTTGATAGCCAGGGGTCTTGTTCATCACCAAAACCACCACCTACACCCTAGGGCACAAGAATGGATTCATCACATCCAGTGTCCAAGCTCCATGTCCATCACACCTACATTAACAGAAGGTTTGGCTTCCTCAGATGAACTGTATCCATATTTTTGTATTAAAATAGATTTTCTTCCTGTTCTAAGTCTTATATTACAGTTTATAATAATTTCTTAAGAATGAATTTCACTTGAGCCAAAATATTCCTTCCTTATGCAAAGATATTCATTTTCTCACTCTCATAAAATATTGTTTTAATACAACCTATTTCTTTGCAGATGGAAGGAAATAAAAAAACAATACATATATACTAGCACTTGAAAACAAATGGAACTTATGATACTATTCCTTTTAAGGCAGCAAAATTGTCTTATACAGCACTTACCTTGTAATTTGCCTCTAAATTATAAATTTTGCACTAAATCATATATGACCATTAAAGAAAACCTTTAAAGCTTTTGATGTACTAGAAAAAGATAATTCTAACAACATAAGGTCCAGTTTCTCTATGATTGTCTTGAATGTTACTGTAGGCCTGCACCAAAGCCCACTGAAGGCAATGGAAAGGATCCTACTGAATTCATTTGGTTTTAGTTCAGGTCCTATGGACCATATCCTGCAAATGAATGCATGTAGTTGAACCCTTACAACAATCCTACTGACATTATGGAGACAACTGTGCATTATTTAATATCCAAGCAATTTTGACTGGATGCCTTGTTCGCATGGGATTGGTTCTGTTCTGGTCTTACGAATTCAATAGGACTGGAGGAGTGTTTTTCTTAGAATTAGGCTTCCAGTGAAAAGACTTGTGATTATGGATTTGAAATTTGCCTTCTGTCAATATAGTGAGGTAGTGTTAAGTGTTACTACTTCATAGAACATTCCTGCTCATAAACTCAAGAATATTCAAGGAAAGAAAATACAAAATGAGTGTCAGTTAAAGCTAGTTGGTTAAAAAAATTAATAAATACAGTAACTCCTCATTTAACATTGTCCCACTTAATGTTGTTTCAATGTTATGTCCCTGCTCCATTAGGGAACATACTCATTTAAAGTTGTGCAATGCTCTCTTATAACGCTGTTTGGCTGCCTGCTTGTAAGATTCTGTGACAGAGCAGCAACTTTACAAGGGAGCATTGCACAAGTTCCGCTTCTCCGACAACCCCCCTCCCTCCCAGCGCTTCCCCCACCACCAAATTTGGCAGTGCTTAGGACTTTATGGAAGGGAGGGACAGGAGCGGGGAAGCGCCATGTCTCTGCTTCTCCTCTTCCCTCCCAGAAAATCCTAAGCGCTGTGAAACAGCTGTTTGTCGGTGCTTAGGACTTTCTGGGAGGGAGGGGCAGGAGTGGAAATGTGGGGCTTCTCCACTTCTCCCCCTCTCTCGTAGCACTTCATGCTTAGGACTTTCTGGGAGGGAGAGGCAGGAGCGGGAAGCGCTGCATCTCCGCTCCTCCCCCTCTCTCCCAGAAAGTCCAAAACCCCACCAAACAGCTGTTTGGCAGGGCTTAGGACTTTGGGGGTGGAGGAGAGATGTGGCATGCTCCGGAGAGAAGGTGGAGTAGGGGTGGGAAGAGGTGGGCCTGGAGCATTCCTAGCAAAATCTGAGCCTGTTCTCCGGGGAAGCTGCCACTGCTACTGCAAAGGTGCTTCCTGGCATCCTTGCCTGCACCGGGCTCTGCCTGTGTGGGGTAAGCCGGGGGACTTCCCAACCACAGTACAGTACAGTACTGTACAGTATACCGTATAATGCCTTTTGTCTGCCCCCCAAAAATTTCCTTGGAACCTAACCCCCCCATTTACATTAAATCTTATGGGACAATTGGATTCGTTTAACATTGTTTCACTTAAAGTTGCATTTTTCCTGCACATAACTACAACATTAAGTGAGGCGTTACAGTACTAGCATGTTACTTTGCAGTATTAATCCAAGTCTCAATAAAACTCCAGTTTAGCTCAGTGAGAGAATTTATACTGAGTAAGGCCAGAGAAAAGGCTGCAGGATTGGGCCCTGGACTTTTAAAGGTGAGCTGCAATAGGAAATTTAATTACGGGTGTTCCCTTTTTTTTGTTGTTTGCTTGTTTCTTTTTGACATATAAAGACAGCCAAAAAGGTTTTAGTTTAAAAACAATCCAAAAACATTTTAAAATTAGAAATGTCCTGTCTATGCAGAAAAACTCTGTAATGATGGGAGAACTACCAAATTTTGACATGCCAGGAGTCAAGAGAATGAAAACTGAGAGGAGGGGATTTTTACTCAGACTTAAAAAAATCTTTTGGGTTTGGTTGGCTTTGTTAATACCTATTTTATTTCAGTGACTAACATTTTGGATAAATGATTTATTTATAAAAATCCATCACCTCCAGCTTTTTAATTAAGATATGATAGCTCCCAATAAACATGCTCTGAGATATCTATCATTTCCTCCAGAAAAACAACAGAAAGCTAGTCTTGACATTCTAGTAAAACCAAGCATAAAATAATCACATACATAAACACACCAGCCTTTTTTATATATTACTGACAACAAAAACAAAAAAAAGGGACCATTTGAAAAAATTCTTTGCAAGTCACCTTTGCTGAATCCTATAGAAACTGTTTCCTTCTAGAGATTTGGTCCTCTTGTCCCATGGTATTTTAACCCTCAAGATTGTATTTTAATAAATAAATATATATATACATACAGCCTTGCAAATTTTTATTCATCCACTTGCCCTGGATGAGTAAATTTTTAAATAGGCGAGTAAACTGTAATTTGGTTTTCATCACCATCATCATCATGAGATTTTGTGCCTGGGCTTGTAAATTTTCATGATAGTTTTGCAAGGCTGATATAGAGACAGACTTATATATCTGGAGATTCAAAAACTATTTTGAGTATACATTTATCTTAATATAAAGTATTATAGGAAATGGGGGTTTGTGCTCCAAAAGTTACTATTTTGTAATGTGGTACTGTAACAGTTGACTGAATATTCTTTGCACTTTTTTGCATCTAATATCCAAAAAAAGCTAACAAGTTCATAATCAAATGTAGCACTAGTGTTCAGTAATGAACATCTTATTTATAACTGTTTCATCATTTTCTATTAATATTATGTATGTTTGATTATAAGTGGCAAGATATTTAAATGATCATTTTCTTGGATTGAAATTATATCCAAAACCAAAGGAATAATAATCCGGTTTGTGCCCTCTTTTTTTTTTCTGTTCAGAAAATTATTACTAATAGTTT
Organism: Chelonoidis abingdonii; assembly: GCF_003597395.2. Lineage (NCBI taxonomy): Eukaryota > Metazoa > Chordata > Testudines > Testudinidae > Chelonoidis > Chelonoidis abingdonii. Next base: position 113,024,747 of record NC_133769.1, read on the forward strand.
ATGTTTCCAAACTTGATTTGTGGGTGCTCTGCCTCTCTGAAAAACCAGGCTGCTTAATTAGGTGCCTACATATGGATTGAAATGCTTAAATTTAGGCATCCAAATTTCAAAAAAAAGCCTAGCTGTAGATTACAGGTGGTTTCTCATATCGTGCCCTTATCAGTGATGTATTTAAGTAATGTAAAGCAGTTTATTTTTTCATTGATCCCTTGAGTATTGATCCTGCAAAGTTAAGCCTGTGCTTCATTTACCATGTGAGCAATTCCATTCTTTTCAAAGGGGATTTCTCACAAGTTTTGTATGTGTGTAGCCTCTTGCAGGATTTGGAGCCTTAGACTATACCATTTTTTCTGAAGACTACCATGTTTAGAAGTATACACCTCGGTCATAAAAGTTCACTCAGAGTGAAAACTTAGCAAAGAAAGTCTCAGTGAATGAATAAATAACTTCTCCTTCCAGGTTTTAAAAAACATAATTGTGCTTAATTTGTAGACAAGGTGTAAAAAAATTGAAGAAATGTTTTGATTGCCTATATTTGCATATTCGAAATGTCATAAATATTATTTTGATCTAAACACAATCAAATTTAGCAAGTAATGTTTGTAAAATATATTCCAATAACATCTGGCAATTTGAAAAACTCATATTTCTAAAAGCCTGAATTTATGTTGAATTGGCTGGGCACAGTAATTATTTTTCATAAGATTTTTTTTTTGTGCTACATAATTTTTAATACTTTCAGAACAGCAGACTCCATCGACATATACTGTATTTACATGATGAATTAAGTGGCTCCAAAAAAGTTGTTCAGCTCTTATACATACTTACAATAATACACTTTAAAATGGAAAAGCCCAAATGCAAATTTCTCCCATGAGCCACTCCGGTCTCGGGTAAATAATGAAGTGTTTTCCCACCATACTAATAAGTTTTAAAAAAACCTATAAAACAGTTTGAACAATGATGAAGCTGTCAGTAGGTCTATGCAAAAAGTTTGAATGGGACTTGAAAACCAGGGTAGGTTTGGATTTCTAGTGGAGCTGCAAACAAACATAAGCAGATGTTCACAAATAGTCATTGAAGCTGGGCTGATGCAGTTCACAGGACTGTAGATCTGTGAAACTCCACTGATTTGTCTCTTCCCCTCCACAATCCAAAACACCTAGCCACTTTTTTCCGACAACCTTTTCTCTACCAGGTTTGTATTCAAGCAGTAGTGATCATATGCTTACTTTCCTCTGCACTGCCTCAAGAAGATTTCTGGCCTTAGAATTTATGAAAGCCCTTCTCGCTTCCTCCTCAATAGGTGCAAGATGGCTACACCCATTATTTTCTTTCTTCAGGAAGCTGCCATAGAAAGCCTCTGACCTTTCTCCAGTGTATCATGATCATCAGAGGTTCAGGAAGCAGCATAACTCTCGCTTCCTTCCCTTCCAGCAGGCAGCTGGAGAGGAAAATACACTGTCTCTGTGCTGCAAGATGTTAATATATGGAGATATAGCTATCTCATAGAACTGGAAGGGACCTTGAAAGGTCATTGAGTCCAGTTCCCTGCCTTCACTAGCAGGACCAAGTATTGATTTTGCCTCAGATCCCTAAATGGCTCCCTGAAGGATTGAGCTCATAATGCTGAGTTTAGCAGGCCAATGCTCAAACCACTGAGCTATGTTGAATGGCAGTAACCCATAAATACATCAGGTCACACATTTTCCATCAAAATGACTTTTTTGACTAAACTGAATTTTTTCACAAAAATGTCCATTTTTGTTTAAAATTATGGTCTGGATGCCCCTAAACATCTGACTGCTAGAAGCTAGGACTGGCAACAGGAGGTTCATCACCCAATGAATTGCCTTGTTTTGTTAATTCTCTCTGAAAAATCTGGCACCAGCCATTGTCGCAAGACACGACGCTGTGCTAGATGGACCATTGGTCTGACCCACTATGGCCATTTTTATATTCTTATCTGGTTTTCATTAAAAAACCAATAAATCCAAAAACTTGAAATACTCTTGATTTTCAGTGACCAAACCCCCAAATTGTTCAGTTTAAAACCAAAAGATTCAGAAGTAACATTTCAATGAAAATAAGCAATTTTAATTTTCATCAAAGTTTTCCTCAGGAAAAAAAGAATTCCTAACCACTTCTACCCATAAGGCTTAGCAATTTGTTCAGTTTCCAGGGAATCCTTACCCAGTCATCCTTTACTCTTACTTTTGTACTTTCATTTATTTTCTGTTGGCTTTTATTTTACCTATTTGGAAGCCTTAACTATCACTTTCAAGCGTCATGATGATCTAATTCCCAACTTTCACATTATTTAGCCTTTTTTAACCCATTAACAAAATATGTACCTAGATGATTTATGGGATGTAAAAAGTCTATGATGCTGCTTAAGTTTCATTTGTAGATTTATACTTTACACATAAATGTTTTAAATCATTTTTAAGAGTAAAAATGTTGGAGAATGTGAGAAATTATATTAACACTCACTAGGGACTTACCTACATGGCAAATTACTGCCCAACAAACCAGGGTGTTACTCTACAGTTTGCCATGGAGTAATATCCCATGTAGATGCTGCTACAGTGCACTCAAAGTCCAAGAGCATGGCTTGATCTACAGTAACTTGCCATGTGGGAAGCCATAGCAGCATTACATATGTTACAGGACTATTTTAGTGTTTAAATAGCTACATTTTCAAAGGAGTTCAATAAATATGCCAGCAAGATTTGAGAAAGTTTTTATCTAAGCCTGCAAAAATCTATGTTTGAAAATACACTAGTACACACACAATATATATGTAATCATGATTATTTAGCATTTACAACACAATAGGATCCAGAAGTCCAATGAGAAATAGGCTTCCATTGGTGCTAGATGCTGAACAAACACTTAGGAAGAGAGAGTCCCTGACTCAAAGTACTTTTTTTTTGTGCATTCAAATGAATGTGCTTGAAAATTCTATTGGCATAGACTCATAGACTCATAGACTCATAGGTCAGAAGGGACCAATATGATCATCTAGTCTGACCTCCTGCACAAAGCAGGCCACAGAACCCTACCCATACACTTTTAACACAACCCCTAACCCATGACTGAGTTATTGAAGTCCTCAAAATTGTGGTTTGAAGACCTCAAGCTGCAGAGAATCCACCAGCAAGTGACCCATGCCCCACGCTGCAGAGGAAGGCGAAAAACCTCCAGGGCCCCTGCCAATCCGCCCTGGAGGAAAATTCCTTCCTGACCCCAAATATGGCGATCAGCTAAACCCTGAGCATGTGGGCAAGACTCACCAGCCAGCACCCAGGAAAGAATTCTCTGCAGTAAATAAATTATGCATAAATTATGACCTAAATGTGCATTGCTAAATAGATTGTGAGGCAGCTTTTGGACCAGAGGTGATTTAAAGTCAGTCAAATAAGCCAGTGATGAGTAGAATATTTTCTATGGCAGGGATGTTACTGAATATTTTAGAGAGAAAATGTTCTTGGCTCCTCATTTCTCGTATATGAAATGAGACCCAGTTTTGACCTTTTGTTCACAAACTCACTTCTTGTTGGCTTATGAGGATCATTCAAAAATCTAAGCACTCAACTTCCAGAAAACTGTAAAACTGCCAAACATGATGGAATACAGAGCTATTGAAAACATAGGATAATGACCAGGATGAGATCATAATATGAAGTGCACAACTGTTAGGTACAACTGCAAAGTCAGTGAAAAAAACCACTTCTATAGAACACGTAATCTTTGTGGTATTCACGCTGTGCATTCATTCTTCTTGATGGGCCTGAATGCACTATTGAGGCAGTGATAAAAAGGGAACCTAGAAAGGTTGGTCAGAGGAGAAACAGAAGCAGCAAGTATAGAAATGAAGTGAGATGCTGAACTATCTTTTGTCATGTTCATGAGAAATGATACCTTACATTAATATAGTACATTTCATCCCAAAGCACTATATAAAATGAACTCAATTCTTGTACACAGAAATGCCTTCTCTCATTTCTGGGTTGGACGTTGGCAGCTGTTCAGCAACACACAGGAAAATAAGGGCTGGAAATCCAAGAGAATAATATGTTGAAATGAAACTACATGAGGGATTTACATACCAAAGGGGAAAATGGAATTAATACCTCCTATCTTGTGAAAAGTGCTACAAGGTTCTTAAAGACAGTAAGTGCTCAGGGCCTTGGTTTTATGTCTTACCTGATAGACAGCACCTCCAACACTGCATGCTGTTGCTAGGACACTTTTTCATTACTGACTTAGAGAATACCTACCTACTACCTTCCATTCAAATACAGACCAAGCCTTATGTTGCACAGAGCTCAATCCTCTAGGCTTGATTGGACCTAGGAGGTCACCAGACATCAGAAGTTTAAAAGAGCATCACAGCTGCTCTTGTCAATTAAGACTTTATACCACACCATCAATGGGAGTACTCGCACTGTGAACATTAAGCATGAGTTTTAGTGCTTTGCTGGATCAAGGCAGAGTTGAGTCCGACATTTGTAAAATCTGATGAAATCACCATCCAGGTAAGCTTCATTGAAGGTCTTGTTTACTGACAATTAATAAGACAATAAATAGAACTGATTTAACAAAAGAGCTAGGCATTGTTCAGTAATTAACATTTAAGAACCTCTGCTGTTTCATAATGGTGTGCTACAAAGGTTTAATCAGCAAGAGGTTGGACAGCTATGACAGCAGTAGAGCTGCTTTTGAATAATAAATAATAATTCATGAATATTGTATGTTGAGATGGTTGTTGAGATGATTGATAGAGGGCTGTGAGAAAAAACAAGCAGGGAAAGCAAAGAATGGCTCAAGATATGTCACACCTCAAATGCTTGAGGGTTGTTGAGGGACAATGTCTGAACTGTTATCTTTGAAGACTTTACCTTCTCCCCAGTCAACCTGCAAAACTAGCTTTGTTTAGAAAGTCTACAGCCTGGGAACACAAAAACTAAAGGACTATCGCAGTGAGGGTCTCTCTCTCTCTCTCTGGAGATGGGAGAGTTGTTCATTGGAACCAGACTAAGGTGCAGGCACCTGCTGGAAGGATCTGAAGAAGTTAGGCCTGCCTAGATTACCTCAGGGTCTGGTAAACAGGTAAAATAGACATGCAGGTAAACTGTGGGCATCTTAAAATCCCTTTTCTCTAAATACTTTCTTCCTTCTGCCAAAATAAACAATCCTTTTGTTTTATGAAGGCGATTTGGCATCATGTACATCACTGGTCACAGACTCCCAAAAGGAAGAACCACAGGTAACTAAACCCATTTAGACATATTGGGTAGGAATGGTCAGTACAGAGAGTACTGTAGGCCAGGGCCTGGTCTAAGAATGGGGGATTTATGGAATTCCATCCAGGAAAAGTAAAGGCATGAAGCATGATGCCTGAGGCGGCGTGCGCAGGAAGAGGATAGAGTTGCTGTTAGTCTTGTAACCCCAACAGCTGCTCACTTGCAAGAAGCTTTGCCATCTATGTATTATGCAGGCAATCCCAAATGAGCACCAATAAAAGTTTTTGCCCGATCACACAGTTGTAGATGCACATATTTTACCCCCCAAAATAAAAATTTAGAAGTATTTTAGAGAATTTTTTTTTTAAATGTAAGAGTAATATTTTTGTATGCTTCACCTGGAAAGTTAATCTTCTTTAGTAGCAGAGAGAGAGAGATTATGGAGGTGGGGACTTGGGTTGGTTAATCAGATGAGTCCAGACTGAGAGCTGCATGAAAATGAAGGAGAAAGAGAAACAAGGATTTAACAGCCTAACAAGACATTTAGCTCCCTTTTTTAGCACCCAAGTCAATAACTCATGGTGAGAGGGGAAAAGAGCCAATTGAGCCTCTGAAGAGCACTTGATTTTTATAAAAGCTTGTCAAAAAAAAAAAAGAGAGTGACAATGTTAAGGCAGTAGTAAAGTGACAGTGTACAGATTGAGTCACAAAATGTATATGCAGCAAGCTCCACTTCCATAAAATGAATATTTTGGGTCTGATTCTCCACGGCCTTGTATTTGTGACAGTTGGCCTGAGCCATACTGCAGGCACTTTGCCTATTCTAGAGCAATGTCCCTAAATCCAGCAGTTCTAGCTCCCCTGCAAAGAGGATTCTAAGGTGCTGAAGTGGTGTCATAATGGTGGCTAAACTCCCCTCTGCTCCCTGTAGCATATCTTGGGCAAAAGGGAGATAGCCAGGGCTTCCTCATGACCCACTGATCCCCTGCAGCTGTAATGGCTTTTAATGGCATTGGCAGCTGGCAAAGATTAGAACAGACCAGCCTTCTATGCTACGAGCCTTGCACATTTTCCAATCCCTACAGACCAGGTCAGTATTTGGATGGAAGACTCACTAGGAAACATCTATTGCAAGTGCTGATGTGATTCAGAAGATACCATTCTTCAGTCTGAACAATGGTTAGACTAATGCCATAGAACAATGTAGGAGTCACCATGCCACTCAGTCTCGCAGCAGGTAGCAGCACAGGGATAGTGTGTTTCCCTCTCTTGCTGTCTGCTGGAAGGGAAGGAGGGGGGAGTAATGCTGCTTACTGCGCCTCTGAAGACCATGATTCACTGGAGAAGGATCAATAGTTTTCTGTGCCTGCTTTCTAAAGAAGGAAGATAATGGGTGTAGCCACCCTGCACCTATTGACGAGTACTCCCAAAACTGAATTCCCGATTACAGTGTATTTCTCATTTAATAGCCAACAGCTCTTTCTGCATGAATAGAGGTAGTGGGATTGGTGTCCAGACAAACTCCAACTGATTTTGTTCTTCCTATCTAAAGTTACATATGCAGATTCAATTGGATACTGAGTTCTTCTTCTCTTGTTCTAAACAGTTGCAAAGTGGTGATGTTTGCTGCTAACCAGTGAGTGTTTCACCCCAGAGATGACTGTGTTTCTGCAGAGGTCGAAGTGATTCTAATAGAACCATTACTTTACAGGGGTTTTGTGAGCTTTAATTAATTAATGTTTGTGGAGAGCTCGGAGGACCTTTGGATGAAAGGGGATATAGAATTGCCAAATGTAATTATTTTATTGTATTTAGCACATGAGTGTGTGTGAGTGGACTTCTTTCTCTGAAGGGAGCCTTGATTATCTCAGAAAATGAGGGAGGAGATTAGAATGAACCTCCAAAGAACACTTTATGGTATGTTATTTTTTTGTTCCTTTTCAGCTTTAGAGAGGATAAGAGAGTCTAATGACTTGAATTATTCCTTTAGCACAGGAGCTTGACTAATTTGTTGAACCTTTTAACCTTCTCATCTGGAAGGTTCCCCCCAAATCATTAAATGTTTATTATCAGGGTATAGTCGGATTGCTGAATATGAAATATATTGCTTCACCGTGTTTAAGCCCCAGTCCTGCAATTGAATCTACATTGGTAGACCTTTGTGCTCCTTGTGAGGGTAAAAGTGGCCTTGGCTGGTGCACAACTGCACTTTGACTGCTCTTCCCTGGCAGTGGTGTCAACTGGTGATTGGGGGAGTGAATGCCTCCCCCAGCCCCAGGGTTTTTGCACTTGCTTCAAGTTCCATAGGCCACGGAACCAGGGTGGGCATGGCCTGACCACTTTTAAGTGATAGTCTTGTACCAAATCAGTATAGCTGTTGCTGAAGTGGTCTGGAGCCTCGCTCCTGCTGCATGGTCACAGTGCCACTGAAATTTGACCCAACAGCTCCTCCATACAGATGGGAGGCCAGCCCAAATATCAGTGAGTTGTCAGTGTAGCAATCTGGCACATGGGGAGTCTATTCCTGTACAGCAGAGCCTGCTTGACTCTTGGTGCCATCAACTCATGCAGTGTGGATAAGAGAAAGGGGAGACTCCTTGTCTGAGGGAGACCCGGGGTCCATGTGGGAGAAGCAGGAACTAGAACAGAGGCCCTTCTGGGAGGTAGGGGGAAAGATGGGGAATGGAACCCTCCCCACCGCACCATAGGAAAAATCTGAATTGACGCCGCTGGTCGACACCCATTGTGCATCATAGCCAGGTGCTGTACATTAACGCAGTGCCTGGAGGGAAACCTCTTAAGACCTTAGGCCTGATTTTGAAACCATTCCATACACAAATGGAGTAAATGAGAATCCCACCCAAAGAAGGTTGTTAGTAAGTGATCCACACAGAGAAAAGAGATTCATTCAAATCCATGTCAAGGCATCTTTTAGAACGTCTTTATTTGCTGTCTCTGCTGTTGCTAAGTATCGTCTTTTTATTAAAAGAGATACAACTTTGATACTTTGTTATCTAGCAGCAGCAAAAATGATACCATTGATCTACTCATAATATAACATAATGCAAACAAAGATTTAAAAATCTGTTAGCAAAAATATTTATTCTTATGAGATGCTAAGAAAAAAGCTGTACACTGTACTTTGAAAGCCTTCTCAGTGATAAAAATTGCAGCCTTTTCCATTGTCCAAAAAACAACAAGAACAACAAACCCTCAACCCAATAAAACCACAAAATAACACAATCCTGTAGCTTTAATAATTATTGAAAGAATAGAGCACAAAATTATTCCATTTAGCTTTTTAAAAAGAATATACTTTTTAAAATGATGCACATTTTTTATATTTTGCATTGGTAAAGGAAACTTATTAAAATCTGTTACCATTTTAGTAAAAATTGTAACATTCTTTCAAACCAAGAGTTTTTCAAAGCAGGTTAGCTGCTGTTCTTTCTGTATTTGAAGTAATTGTTCTAATATTCATTAAAATGAGAGATGTGAGGTTTTGTTTAAATGTCCAGGTTCAATATTACATCTCTGCCATTATTTGTACCCAGTAAAATGAGAGTTCAGGCAGTGTCCAGTTTTCTATTATTCTTTTTAGTGTGTCATTTCATTGCAACACCAAGACAGATGACAAGCACAGCCCCATCAAGCACAGTCCCAATGACCTGATCCAATGCCCACTGAAGTCAATGGAAAGATTTCCATTGAATTCAATGAGCTTTGGACCAGGCTGCATATGATAAAATATACAAGTAACGTAAAAAATGTCATGAAACGAACCCGGCAAGGAGAATGAATTTTGAAGTGTCACTTGTTGATGCTTGTGGCTTGCTGCCAATTCAGATTATATTCAAGTTTTCAGTGCATCTTTAGGGTATGAACTATTGCCTGTCTTGTGTGTGGATTCTACTCGCATCAGCAAGCAATGTAAGCCTCAACTGCCTGATTCAGTAAATAAAAATGTCTGGTGTCTATAGCCTGATGTGGAGGTCAGACATATCTTTATTGGCTCTTTTATTTTAATTGAAGCCTACAGTTTTCCATCTGATGCCATATTAGTCGTGAAGCTCAGAGTATGTCTGGACAGAGTAGATCTTTCCAGTGTAATCCTTAGATAATCCTGTTGTACAGCAAACATGAAGCACTTATTTTCAATATATATTTCTATGAAAAATAGGAAAAAAAGTATACTTTTGCTAAGAATACCAAGTAGAAAACTACTTATCAATTAAAGAAATTATATATATTGCAGATAGTTTCTTTTCTTCTCTTCTTCCAAATGTAGATCTAAACAGTGCCCATCTTGCTCACACGAGCAATCTCAATGGGCTCTATGGGGCTTTATAGGCACAGCCCTGAGCCAGGGGTAACAGCTACTTGCACCACCTCAGGAGCAGACCAGGAAGACCCCCCTCCAATTCCAAGTTCCTTCCCTCTTTCCACTTTAACCTGGGGACAGTAATTTAGGAGATTTAAGCACATGCTTAAGTCTATTTCTATACAGAAAAACATGAAAGTTAAGTCCCGTTAAAGTCACTGGGACTTGGGCATGTGCCTAAAGTTAAGCACCTGCTAATGTACTTTGCTGAATAGAGATGGACTGCTGTATCAGAGTCTTACTGTTATCCTATACTACCAGTACATTACAACAGCCCTCATGCCAGCTTAGCTGCACTAACCAGGATGTGGGAGGTGGAGCCAAGTTTCCATCCATTCCCCACCCATCTCTGCTTACTCTTTGCCCTCCAAGTAAGTGGCACCTAATCCTGTGCACTCCAAATCAGAGCCCAACTAGCTTGTGTAGGAGCTAAAGGGAGTTCTTAATACCTCTTACTCCTTTGAGCGGGCATGTAACACAAATCATATTCCAGCCCATTGATTTCAGTAGAACTACTCATGTGAACGAGGTGATGTGACCAGGATTTAGCCTTTGGGATTCTATTTTTTTCACAAGAGAATATTTTGTTTATTTATAGCAAAGTCGCTTTCAGGAGCGAACGATTTGAAAGGTAGGAAGTTAAGATTGGGTTCCTAGCCTGTGGAAAAGTTGAGGGCTAAAATAAAAAATGAATTTAAAATATTTTAAAATATTTAAAATTAAGGGCCATTGACATCCTTACACTGACTTCAGTGGGCATTGGATTAGGCCCTAAATAGCCAAAACTCTAATAAACTGCCTATCTTTTAAATAATCTTCACAATTAGATCACAGCTTTTGCCAAGTCTATGTAGCCTATGAAGAACTGCAGAGTTCTTCTAAGCTTTTGCCTTTTCTTGCTACGTGGTATTGGTTGACTGGGATCTAAAATTAAATACTTGACCGTTTTGGTACCCTTTATTCAGTGTTCATGGTGTGACTTTTTAAATGCAGTTTGTGATTTGGTACCCAACCATTGTTCGAGTCAATATCTATGGCGTTTGCATTATAGAGGGGAAAGAAAATAAAAATCTTTTGGAACTCGTGTTACTGGCTTTTTGTTCGCGCTAAACAGCCATTTGTGAAACTTGACAGCATATAATTGTTTTACTGATAGTAAATGTTTTTGCACTAGCCTTTAAGAGATGTAACACATTTCAGTATTTTTACAATGTATTCTCTAGAAAGTGTGAATCTATTTGTCAATTCCGAAAAAATATGTAACAATGAAACCTCAAAAGATGTTATGAAGTGTATAGTTTGTGATAATTTTATAAAAAAAAGAGAAGAAAAAGAAAAGAACACATTTGAAATATAATTTTATTCTATTTGTTTCATATGTATTTTGAACAAGAAATAAAGTGATTAAAAATTATTCATTTTTGTCTTTCTTACAAAAAGCAAATAGTTGGAAGTAACCAGAGATTTTTGGCCCACATTCTCCTGAGTTTTGTTCATGAATTAGGCACATATAAAGGGCCGGCTCCAGACACCAGCTTAGCAAGCAGGTGCTTGGAGCGGCCACTCCAGAGCAGGGCAGCAAGTTCAGGTATTCGGGGGCAATTTGGCGGAGGATCCTGAATTTTATTCTTTTTTTTTTTGGCTGCTTGGGGCAGCAAAAGCCCTGGAGCTGGCCCTGCACATATAGACCCCAGTCTGGCAAGAGATTGTGCGTAGATGCAGTGCTGCACCTGCATAGAGACCTGCAGACTTCAACAGCATCCTGTGTTGATGCAATAGTGTGCCCATGCAGAATCCACATTAATTGCATGATTGGGGGCATATTAAGTAAATGGCTATACCGGCAGGTCTCATCCTTTTCCACATCATGAATTTCTTTTCTATATCAAGACCCTCTTTGTATCTAGGGCTTGATCCTGCTTCCATTCAAGTAATTAAAAATACTCTCCCATTGATTTGAATGGTACAGGATCATGGGCCTACCCAATAACTCTCTTCTATTTATCAAGGTGAGAAGAATAGAATGCTCACAACCCTCTGAGACCTGTTTGTGATCCCCACCGCTCCAATGCCCGGGTTGAGAACTGATGTCCTGTATCAAAATACTTCTTCAGCATTTTTCCTTTAACAAATTTGCTATTTCAAGTTCTGATGACATACACAAATGAATTTGGCAAAGAACATAATCAAATAAAGGCATACATTTCTGCCACCAGTTGGTGGGGTAAAAATCAGCACATCTGGGAATGAAGAAGAAATATAAACAAGTAGTCACACGACAGCAAAGGGGATTTGGTGTAGTACTAGTGGCTTTCTGCACAATTTCTTCTACAACATTATTCAGTGTAATATTGAGAATAATAGCACCTAATTTAAATATCCAAAAGTAAGTAACCATAAGTCTGATGGAGACATCATAGGCCCCCAATTCTCAACTGTCTTATCCTTTACACCTATTCATGTTTAAAACATTGTTACCACCAGAAGGGAGAGAAAAATTCTGATCTGGTTCTTTTTACACTAACTTTGCACTGGTGTAAGTGACTACATAATGTGGAGGTAAATGATGAATCTGGTCTTACATTCTCAGTCATCACTGACCTTTCATTACATGGTCTTTCAGAAAGATGGTATTATTACAGTTAGAACCCAGACAAAATTAGCTTTACTTTCAACTTCATGTGGGGGGGGGTTTATATCCTATCACTTGCTTATTTCTACGTTGAAAAATTAAAATGAGTTTTACCATGTGGTGTGCAAATTTTTAAAAAGAATATATTTATTGTACTAGAAAATGTTTGTAAAATCTGGAGACAAAGTTTAATATATCACAAATTGCCCCATTCCATGATCAGATGGTTTTGCCTAAATGAGAGTAGCGATATTTTCTATTGGGTTTCCAATCATGCTTCTGATTTCTGGTGTCACAAAGTTAATGAGTTCCAAGCAAAATGTCTGCTTAAGACAGAAAATGCTGTTTGATTTTGAGCTTCATTGTGGGGATTCACTTTACAACTGTGATCTGATGATTTAGTTTCCCTTGAAAGATTGCTTGTCCTCATTTAGGAATAATGTCATTCCTTTTTTGATGTTGCCTTTAATTTCAGTATTTCCTGTTTAATACATTAAAGAGTCACATTCATCAGGCAGACTGGTCCTGACTGTCATGTGTGTTACCAATTATTTTGGAAAATCAGCTGCTCTGGTTCTCCACTTAGAAGCAGTATAGCCATCCTTTCATGATATTTTAGTGAGTCTGGCAAGACTATACTAGGTGTTTTCTTAAAACTCTGGCTCCTGGGGTCATGTAATTGCTGACAGTTTCAGCTTTCATTTTTTAAAAAGTATGTTTCTACCTCATGAAGCAGAGGGGAGCTGGAAAACATGAAACCTCAAAGATTTAAGAGCCAGAACACAAATTAAAACTTTTGGTAGCCTGTGAGTGCTTGGGGTTTGTAATACTGTAAAAGCACTTCTTGATTTTTCCCAGAACACATTGCAGTGGCCAAATCCTTCTTGTCCTAATCACACAGGTGGTCCCATTGAACCTTGATTCAGCTCCCATTAAAGTCAACTTCTATTGACTTAATGAGAGTTAGATTGGACTCTTAGTGGGCCATCTTTCAACCAGTAAGAATAAATAATATTCTAATTGTTCCATTATTGTATGCTGGCACATTAATACAAAAATACTTGTTCTCAGCAATAGAACTATTACTTAGAAGTTATGCAGAAGTCTGTGACAAAACTGGAATCCAAATCCAAACTCTTGATTCCCAGTCCAAAGCCATACACAAGAGACTCCCAAAATTTAGCCAAAAAATATACATATTGTAATCTAATTAAAATCTTGTACTTTACTCTATCCACAAACAAGTGTAAAAGAAAAATACAACTCTGTAATCTTGATATTTAACTTATTCTTTACATTTGGGAGTTCCTGACATCTGAGTTCTTGTTTTCTCTACTATACTTGCATTACCACTATATATGTTAAAAATATTCTGCATTATTCGGCATAATAAACGTATAAACTCTGTGATTCTGTTCTTTAGGATCTTGTGTTAGTCATGCTGTTCTGAGATACACGTCACTTTTAAACAGTTGCAACTTTTAAAAACTATTGAATCTGTTTTCTTCAAGTAAGATACCTTCTCATAGCCCAGGAGTCACCTCTGCTACAAAGAGTTATTCTTAGGGTATTTTCAAACCTGCTAGCTCAACTGCCTTGGCTACCCTAATCCCACCCCAGCCCAAAATCTTCCACTTAATGCTATCCTCCATGAACACCAGTAAATAACAACAAAAGAACAACTTGCGTCCAGATGCTCTTGGCTTCTGATCCAAAAAATCCATTGAGGTCAATGAGAATCTTCCAGTTGGCTTCAAAGAATTTTGGATCATTGCTTTGTAAAATGGGAATCCTCAAAAGAGATAAGTGACACAAAAATAAGCTAAGACAAACACAAGAAAACTCATTTCCCCTTTTTTTTCTCCCCAGCTGCAGACAATCTATCACCTATTAAAAATAACCAAACAAACAAAAGGAAAACAGGGAATAAAACAAGAGAAGGAATATATTTCTCACCATCCACTCACAGTGAATAAACCAAATGCTTACACTGACAGCAGAATTTGGCCCACAGATTGTGTTCTTATCACAAACTCTCTTCAGCAATGTAACATAAAGTAACAAATAAAGTCACTTAATCATAAACTTACACAGTCTAATATACTTCTAAGAGGCAACCACTGTTGCGGGAAAGAATGAAGAAAAAGTCCGGAACAGGTCAAGAAAAGGGAAATAATGCATCTGCCAATCTCACCTGGCTGCCACAAACGGCCAGTACCCTTAAGTATCACTCTTTGGCTGCCATTTCTTTACTCTCTCACTCCCTCTGGACTGGCTTTAGGAGGTAAATCCTGCAAATAGCTACAGCAGCAGAGCAGTCTGGCAGATGGTGTTCATGTACCTGAATAGGAATATATTGTTTCCTAATTCTTTCAACTGCAGCAATAAAAGCTCTCTGAAACTATCCATCTCTGGTGCTTTATGGATCTCAGCTAGCTGATTGCGATAACCTGTCTAAGATGTTGTAATACAAGCTAATGTGTGCATTCATTTTACTGCATAAAGAACATGACTGCTCATATAAATTGTGAATGTCTTCAGAGTGCAGCGAATTAAGCATAAACTTCAATTGATGTCATTCTCTGGTAATATTGTCAGTGTGCTTCCTGCAAGTGATATTGGATTTAAATATTTACACCAGTTCTTAATTGTATTTGACTGTTTAAGTTAGGCTCCGTACACACATGCTGAGAGACACCCTGCACACTCAATAAGATAAGGTAAATTATTAACAGTGAGTTCACAAACTCTATGGAAAAGCTGAAAGTCTACATTTTGGAAATGTTTGCTGTATGAATGATGGTGAAAGCCTATGATAAAATGGGATATATTTATTTAGTTAGTTAGTTTGCAGCCTAACATTTCCTGCTTTAGGAATAACACTTTTAGTTATCCATGTGTGCAGGAACTGACCATCCTGATTCATTTAGGTTTTTGTGGCTCAGCTACTGACCCTACCAGGGGTTGATGGAATTGCTCAGGAAAGAGTTTTTGCATTCTTCCCTTTCAGACAGAACCAAGAGGATGGTGTTGAGTGATCACTAATCCACCAAAATAATTGTTCTTGAAGTGTTCCACAGGACACCTCTCCATGGTTCTTCGGGTTCAATATTTACACGGCTAGATTGTGCCTATACATCTAAGCCTGTACAATGCGGTACAAAGTTATGCCAACCTAGGACAAACTAAGGGAAGGAATTGGGACTCATGAAATTATAATTACTCCCTGTTTCCCATTTGCTCCAAGGGGCAATAATCTGTTATGTCCTTTATCAGTAACAGATTCCTACCTCCTCACCCTCGCTCATTTCCACAGGCTGGTGCCTGGGAAAAGGGAGGCAGAATCAAGGCGTGGCCCATTCCCTTTATTTGCCTGAGTGGGGGGAAGAACAAGGCATGCAACCCCTATTGTGTTCCCTATGCCAGTAGCTACAAGGTAAGGAAGTGTGGAATTTTATTCCCCCTTATGCTTCTGGTTGACTACACAGGCAAGGCCAGGACCTGTCCCCTAGAAAAAAGAACTAGTTCATCATCAATAATGTATTCAAGATATTTTACTCCTGTTGCTGTTAGGAAATTGTTTACAGGTGGGGTTTGTTAACCCCTCTCCTCTCAAATGTATGTGCTATAAAAACATTGCAGAAGAATAAGAATTGCTCCATCAGATTCTTGGTCTGTAATTATTCTTCGTAAGTAACAGTCAGTACTAGTATTAGCCTTGTTTAACATAAGCTTATCCAAAAATATTGTTAGGCTGTAAATCCCAGAGAATTGCCTTCCTGGTTCCCACTGATGGATGAATATCATGAACAAAATCCTGTAAAGTACCATTACCTGCAATCCCCCTTGACATCAGTGGAAACTGCAAATGTTCACGTATGGCTTGCCGTTGCCTAGCTACCCTTGTGATGCAATATTTCTTACCTACATGAGATAGCGAAGAGCTTTTAGAATAAAAGAAGGCAAGGAAAGGAAACTTGTTCAGTCCATGCAAAAGGTTTGAGTTTGGTCAGTTCAAATCTGTCAGAGATTCATCTTAGTTTTTTTATTTCTTCCAAATTCAACTCCTGGTCCCTAGTGATCAGTGGATGCTTCTGAACAGGAGGTTTCTTCCAAATCAGTTGGAGCTTAAAATGAATCCGTTTTCACAGGAGACTATAAAAGGCAAGGCGCTGAAAAAGACAAGAACCTATCATTTTATCACTCTGAAATCTCTTTGAGAAATGGAGAATAGTCTACTAAATGACAAGTCTTACTAAGTGCCTCCTACAGTTAAAGGCTCATGAGAAATCTACTAAAAATATTTTTTCTGTGTTCCATTCAAACTGCCTGATGCTGTCCGTATTGAATTAGTCACCAGGAATGTGATTTTCCTCTTGTGTCCCACTAGTACGGGGTTTGCTGATGACAATATTAATCAAAATGCTCTTGGGCAGGAATGGAGAAACAGCCACATTTCCTTCAGCTGTTCACCTGGGAAACAGAAAAACACAGTAAGTTTTACCATCCATCTTCTGTAGTAATGCTTAGTGACAGCAGTCACATAAATTACTTTCACTATTCAGTATCACTTCATATTATTTAGATTTAATAAACCAATACAACAAGGAAGCTACTTTCCCTTTTGGTTCTTGAATGTGCACAATGTGTTCTTCAAATGGTGAGCATTTTAGATCTAATATGACTAAATCTCAGAAATGGGCAAATAGCCTCCATGCATCCACAATGACATCGGACAAAACCACATCCAGTGTTCTTACATAAACAGGACTGTCGGGCATAAAACTGCATGATTGGCCTGCCTAGCACAGCTCCACCCTTCTCTAGCAGCAGCCTGCTGCTTTTCCCTTCCTTCCCTCACTGACTACAGGCAACGCCCAATATCCCCACTTCCCTGACCCAGACGCCTGGCCAGACACAGCCCCACATATTTTAAACTCTCTCGAGCCTGCAGCAGTGAAACACTCTGAGGAAACATTCTGGGGAAGTGAGAGTGATGAGTCCTGATCTGCTTCATGCTGAGCTGCACTTCACTGCCATGGGCTTCGGGGATTAAGACAGTCAGGTCCTGCTGCCTCCCAGGGCATGAGCCATCCACTTGCCTCGGTGAGTCACTTTGTACCCCAACTGGGCACGAGTTGAAGGGGTAGGGGTTGTTATGTGACACCCATGGAGAAGGAGGGCACAGGAAAAAATGTGGGAACCTCTGATCTATGGTATAAATCTCCGAATGGTTGGTGAGAAAATTGTAGGCCTGGGTGCAATAGGTAAACTGCACCAGCTACTTCGGTTTCCTTTTCCCATGGCACTCACTTTATGCTATAGTTTCCAATTTCATCACTAGTTTTACAGACGGAGGGCTACACATGTACATGGCTTGAACATCCACCACATTTTTTATCTTATTTTAAAAAAATATATTTTTCTTTTCATTTAATGTCTCTTTCTTGACAAATCTGAGGTCATAATTGTGTCCTGGAAAGTAGCAAACTAATTTTAAGTTAAAACAAAATCTCTTATGGACAATGCACAATGGGAACCACTTATCAGCTGGCGTAAATGTTCCCAGTGCCTCTGATTTCAACAGAGCTACCGCAATTTTCCCCAGCTGAAGGCCCTACAAAATATAAATCACATAAGTGCCGCAGCATTGAAATTATTGAATGAAAGGCCACAGATTGTAGATAACGCTTGATGACCTGAACTCTCCTGATTTAACTCTAGCTATGTGAAAGGCACTAACAAATGGTAATTTGTGATACAGGTGGATGGCCAGTAGAGGCCTAGACTGTGATCACCAAAAATGTAAGACTCCTAAAATCCAGTCTGATCTAGTGTAGCCCTTCTGCCAGGTGATCCATGGCAGCAAAAAAGGGGCTGGGTTCAATATATGTAGGGTCCCTCTAGACAAATGGCTACACCAGCTCAAGTCTGCACCCAGAAACTAGGGAAACTAAATGCATGCTCCTGGGGTGCCTGAGCAGGCTGAACATCTCCACTTGCAAGTGCTCTGAGACTGTGAACAAACAAGAGAATCTTTATTATGGGAAAGGGAACACAGTCATTAACTTGGGAAAACACGGTAATAGAATACTTATATACAAATAAAGAATAAATTGACCTCCCACACATCCTTGCAGTAATTTTGACTAACTCCTCTCCCACCCACCAGTGAGAAAGTCTCATTCCTGGGCCACACCTCCTCACCCATCCATAAGCTCCCACTCATAGTTTCGATCAGCAGTAATCCAAGTCTCTTTTCACAGATCCATCTCCAGTTTCAAGAAAGCTGCTTGCCTGGCCCCACCCAGAGATTCCATCACCAAACCCATTTTAGTAATTCAGCTTTATTAATGTGCTGGGTGGGCAGGGCCTCCTCAGGGCCTGCTCAGCTCTGCTGCTGCCATCTGTCACAACCCTTGTAGCAAAATCCTCAGTCTGCATTGTCTTGTATAGCGAAATTGATGCCAGAAGGGAGCCAAGAGCACTTAGGGCCTTTGAGCAGAGTCCTGGCTGCTTGGAAATGAGCTCATTGTTCCACAGTAAGAGCTTGTTCCCCTCTCTGAGCCTATCCAGGATACCACTACCCTCCCTCCCCAAATCCAAGTTCATGTACTGTTACAGTGACTCCTCAGTGTCAATGGAGAAATTGTGGCTTGGTAGCCTATGCAAACGATGCAATGTATGGCAGCACTTTTCCCTTTCCTTCACCAGAGGGAGTAGAGAGCTCTTTCTCTCAAGAACAAAGGTTCTCAAACTGTGGTCTCCGTGGACCACCAGTGGTCCGCAAGCTCCATTCAGATGATTTGTGGATATTCCCTCTAAGGTGCATGCCTGGGCAGCCACACACAAAAGAATGAAGAGCCATCCACCTAATTAGTGAAGCTGCGCAGGCATGCTCCATTAATTAGGTGCCTGGACCCTGGAGAAGACACATATGTAACATGAGATGTTGCCCTTGGGGGGAATAAGGGGTAGGTGTGAGGGGGCAGTGGGGTGAGAAGAGGGCATAGGGGGAATTTGGGATGTGCAGGGATGCAGCATGCAGAGAAAGAGACAATTTTCCCCAGCTCCAGGGCTGCAGCTGCCAGGGAGAGATTACCTTCCTTCCCAGTCTGAGCTCTGTGGTTGCTGTGGCAGGGGAAAGACCCTTCTCCTTCCCAGCCCCAGCTTGGGGACTGCCATAGCAGGGGAGAGAGGGCACATCCATCAGTCTAGAAAGTTAAGACTACTGATATTAAAATATAAGTTGTGTGTTTTTATTTGTAGAACAAAAGAAGTTAATTATTATTCAGTTTTTTTGTGTATATATAGCGCTTTTATCCAAAGCTCTTTAAAATACTTAGTTAACAGTAAAAACTACATTTGGAAAGATCATTAAGTGATCCACCGAGACCCTCAGCAATTTTCAAGTGATCCATGAAAAGAAATGTTTGAGAATCACTGCTCTAGAACTTCTGGCCATTGAGCTTATATTAGCACAAGTGCCATGCTTAAAATGAATGGCTTTCTTTCTACCTTCCACCCCCAATGTCAACAATAGTTTGGATTCTTCTACCCAAGAATATAGAAAAAAAGGAGACTTCATTTCAAAACCTAGAAATAGAGAACTGGATTTGCTTCTATCTTGCACCACTGGAAATCAGGAATATCTCCACTGAAGTCAATGGAATCACACTGGTGCTGTAAATGAGAAAAGAATTAGGCCCACAATGAATATTTCCTTAATTATGTGTTTCACAGTTTGAAAGAGTTCCAGCTTAAGACAAGTTTAAATGCACAAAAGTTTTTTTAAAAGCTAATTAAAAATTGTATTAAATAACACCCCATTCTTCATCCTCAGACGTCTGTTCTGACATATCATTAGTATTATGTGTCATATCTGCTATTCCAATCATATATTGGCAACTTCAGGTAGAAAATGGCACGTCCTCTTGGAAAAGTCAAAGAAAATTAAGTGTTCTTAAAGGCTCAAATGAATTACATTATGTGAGAGTTTTATTGAAAGAATATTTTGGGGGAGGCTGGCAGAGGGAACAGGTGTTAGAATTTCTGTTGTTATTTTAGTTTTGTTCTGGGTTTGTTTTTTTGGTGTTTGCTTGGTTTTGTTTATTTGTAACTGGAAGTTTGTTCCCAGAAAAAAATAGTAAGGGATTTATGATGTGAGGCTGCCCTGAATTATTCTAGGAGTTGAATTTCCCCCCTCGTGCCATACAGATCAGGGAAGCCAGAAGAATATATACTGAAACCTATTCCTTGCCTCTTGGCACAGCTAAGGATTAGGGCCTTCATTTTTATTGTGTTTTTTTTTATGATTAAGTGAATCTAAAGAACTGCTTTTGTTAAAAAAAGAACTAGAAAAGTTCATGGAGGATAGGTCCATCAATGGCTGTTAGCTAAGATGGGCAGGGATGGTGTTCCCAGCCTCTGTTTGCCAGAAGCTGGGAATGGGTGACAGAGGACGGATCACTTGATGATTACCTGTTCTGTTCATTCCTTCTGAAGTACCTGGCAGTGGCCACTGTCAGAAGACAGGATACTAGGCTAGATGGACTATTGTCTGATTGGATATAATCGTTTTTATGTTCTTAATTCATGTTAACAACATGGTGCCTTGAGCACGAAGTCAATTACAGCTATAACCAAGACTATCTGCATCATCTTCAGGCAAAGTTTCAGATTGAGAACCTCAAGTCACTCCTGCATCCAGTGACACATGAGGTTATCCATTAAATTCAACTTCAGTTTTTCAAAAAGGATGGACAATGAGGTGAAATGGGCACTGAAAAATCCTAACAGCAAATCAAAGCCTGGTTGCAAAAGAAAGAAAAAAAAGCATGTAATTTCACATTCTAACTTATTTAGATTTATTTATATTTTTACTCTTCAAACAAACTATGTAAGACAACAATCCTTGTAATGTTCTTTAGTTCCATACTGCAGTTACTTGCAGTGACTAATATCCTGATGCCTATCACCTAAGCTATTACAATACCAGATATGCTAATTACTTCCTTAAATGTGCAGTACAAAATGTTCTCAGCTTGAAACCACTCTTAGACAAATAAAGCTTGTATTTTCTTTTCTGGCAGTTTAATTGCACCACTGTCAGCTAGATCACAGCTAACATCTTTTCCTCTCTCATCTTTCATGCGCTAGTCTGTCTTCATGTAATGTATTTGCAGTTGCTAAATAGAAAAGGAGAATAGAAAATGTACAGCTTAATAAGTGTGTGAGTGGTCTTCCAAATATTCTTAACGATGAGTAAAACAGTGTCAAGTATCATGTGGACAGGAGAATCAAAGGAAACCAGCTGAAATGAACTCGCTTGTATGAGAGGTGAATTGGTTTGCTTTATCTTAAATGGTTCAAAGTGCTTTAAGGACTTGGGCCAAAGACGACTGAACTCACAGGAAGCCTTTTCTTGGATGGGTTTTGAATCAGACCATCAGATTCTCCAATGGGTTGAAATTCACTAGTAATGCAAACAGCCAGTACAAGGTCTTACTTGTCATTTAAGATCTTCTTTGGGATTGTACGGGGTGGATTAGGGTCAGCAGCTGTGCATGGACACTTCTGAGTGCTGCAGATCAGTGCATAGGCCAATGCAGAGAAAAGTGATGGTGGCGTGCTAGGCGCAGGCCAGGACAAGTGACTCGAGTAGAACAGAAAAAAGATTACTATGTATCATGAAAATTGTAGGGGAAGAGGGGGAGAAAAAATGTTGTTTTTATTTTCTTTGAAATTATTTGTGATTTTTTTTTTCACTTTTTGGTGAAAATTTTCTAAATGAAATTTTTGTTTTGAAAACATCAAAATTGCTCATTTAATGTTGGTGGGGAAAAAATCCACTTTATCTTTTTTTTAAAAAAACCCTTTTCCTCCCCACTGGAAAAAGTGGGGAGAAAGGAAAAAAAAACCTGAGAGAATGTGGGGAGAAATCCATATTGAAAAATGACACATTTGAACCAAAAATAACTTTTTCCATGGAAAATGTCATTCTCATCCAAGCCCCCATTTTTCGATGAAAAATATTTTTGTCTAAAAATGTTTGACCGACTCTACTTCAGAAGGCTGCAGGAACCTGTGCCAGGGGTATGGTTTTGTTCTCCCAACCAACCCCTTTTACACTTTCCAGACTGTGCTGTAAACAACATGGCTGTTGATAACTAGACTAAAACCCTCCTGTCAAGGTTCTTTCCCCACTCTGAACTTTAGGGTACAAACTTTAGGGTGCAAGAACACTTCTAAGCTTAATTACTAGCTTAGATCCGGTACCACTGCCACCATCCAGAATTTCAGTGTCTGGATCACTCCCTGTCCCCGCAAAACCTTCCCCTCCCTGGGTAGCCTGAGAGACTCCTTCACCAATTCCCTGTGAGTCCAGATCCAATCCCTTGATCTAAAACAAGGAGAAATTAACCATCCCCCCTCCTTTCTCCCCACCAATCCCTGGGTAGTCCGAGAATCCAATCCTCTGATCTAAAAACAAGGAAAAATCAATCAGGTATTAATGGAAAAAAGGCTTTTAATTTAAAGAAAAAGAAAGGTAAAAGAAACCCTCTGGAGAGATTAGCATACCAGCTACTCTCACAGAACAACAGATTCAAACACCAGAGATGATTCCCCTAGGGCACATTTTAGTTACACATTAAAAAAATAATACCCAAATACCCAATCTGAGTCTAGCTCATGATATGACAGTACAAAGAAATAAACATAAACTTTATTTATCCTTTCCAAAACTTACTACTCTTGATTAAGAGGCTGTGGTCATTGATCTTTTTCACTCTTGGCTTGAAACTGAAAACTCTCAAACAAAGGAAAAACTTCCCTCCTTCCTTTTGAAACATCTTGTTCTTCCCCTTGTTCTCTGGTAAAAGGTGTTAGCTAGGCTAGGTGAACTTTTTAACCCTTTACAGGTAAAAGAGGCATTAACCCTTAACCATCTGTTTATGACACCTCCAAAGGTTTGTCAGCTTTTATTCAGGTATTTGGCAAAGAACCAGATTGATTTTATTTTCAGCAAAGCCTATTCACCTCTCCCTAGTTACTGTATACAAGAATATGTCCACTACTAGGCCTGGTCTACATTACGGGGTTAGGTCGAATTTAGCTGCCTTAGGTTGATTTAAAAATGAATTAACCACACAACCAACCCCATTCCGTCAACCTAAAGGGCTCTTAAAATCAACTTCTGTACTCCTCCCTGACAAGGAGAGTAGTGCTAAAATCGACCTTGCTGGGTCAAATTTGGGGGAGTGCAGATGCAAATTGACGGTACTGGCCTCCGGGAGCTATCCCAGAGTGCTCCATTGTGACCGCTCTGGACTGCACTTTGAACTCTGATGCACTAGTCAGGTATACGGGAAAAGCCCCGGGAACCTTTGAATTTAATTTTCTATTTGGTCAGCGTGGCGATCTCAGCAGCACTCAGCAGCATAAATGACCATGCAGTCCCTCCAGAATCATAAACGAGCTCCAGGATACACCAAAAGGGAGACACTGGATCTGATTGCTGTATGGGGAGAAGCATCTGTGCAGGCTGAACTCTGATCAAAAAGAAGAAATGCAAATATATTTGCCAAAATCTCACAGTGCATATTGGATGGAGGTTACAACAGGGACACCTAGCAGTGTTGCGTGAAAGTTAAGGCGCTCAGGCAAGTCTACCAAAAGACAAAGGAGGCAAACGGTTGCTTCGGGGCAGAGCCCCATACATACCACTTCTATGATCAGCTGCATGGCATTCTAGGCGGGAACCCCATCAGTACCCCACCACTGTTCATGGACACCTGCAAAGAGGGAGTCTCACGCAATAGGGAGGAAGATTTTGTGGATGAGGAAGAGGAGGAGGAGAATGTGCAGCAGGCAAGCAGTGAATCCGTTCTCCCCAGCAGCTAGGACCTTTTCATCTCCCTGGAACCAATACCCTTCCATGGTGGGATCCCCGACCCTGAAGTCGGAGAAGGCACCTCTGGTGAGTGCATATTTGTAACTACAGGACAGGGTTTAAAAGCAATAGTGTTTAATGTCTGATTTGCCCTGAAGAATTGGGATGCATTTGCAGCCAGTACAGTTACTGGAAAAGTCTGTTCACATCATGGAGTGGGAATACTCCAGGAACATCTCCATGAAGCTCTCCTAGAGGTACTCTGAAAGCCTTTGCAGAAGGTTTCTGGGGAGGGCTGCCTTTTTCGTCCTTCACGGTAGGACACTTTACCAAGCCAAGCCAGTAGCAAGTATTCTGGAATCATTGCAGCACAAAGCATGGCAGCGAATGGCCCTGGGTTTTGGTCACATTCAAGCAACATTGGGTCTATATATTTCTGTGTTAGCCTCAGTAAAGTGCTATCATTTGAGTCACCTGGTTGAAATAGGGGAATTTTTGTAAGGGAACAGTAAGAGGACTCCGTTCATGCTGGGCTGTTTGTGCTTGGCTAAAAGGAATCATCCCAGAGAATAGCCATGTGGTGGGGTTGGGGTAGATGTGTGCTGCATATCTGTTCAAAAGCCACAGCCTCTCCTTTTAAATATGAAACCCAACCCATTGCTTGCTCTAGGAAAGGAGGGTGCTGCAGTTTGAAAACATTCCCACATATTATAAAGGTGGAAGAAGCCAACCCCACATACCAAAAGGCTTACCATGGCTGCCTGGAAACCAAAGTCTGTTGCCCAGCCATGTGTGATGTGTCGCCGTACCAGCAGGTGCTCAATATAAAAGGCAAAATGTGAGTTGTACCTAAAGCACATGTGCTGTCTGGTGTGAATTGCTTGATTCACTATGAAAGAGTCTCCCATTTGTTCTCAGAAATGTATCATCTTCAATTTTACTCTCCCTTTTTATCTCCCTCCCATTGCAAATGTTTCTACGCTCCCCCTTTCCTCTCCATCCCTGAGGTTATCGCAGGTTAGAAGACAAAAAAAAAGGAATCGCAATGACATGTTTTCCGAACTCATGCAGTCCTCCCGCACTGATAGGCCACAGCTTAATGCATGCAAGACCAGCTCTAGGCACCAGCAAACAAGAATGTTCTTGGGGCAGCACATTTCCAGGGGCGGCATTCTGACCATCCTTTTTTTTTCAGAAAAATCCACCAATTTACAAAAAAAAATTAATAAATGAAGATCAAAAAAAATCTCCAGTAGTGTGATAGAGCGGGACATGAAAAATATCATGTCACATCATGACATGGTCACTCATAATGTGAACGTGCGTAAATATGTAAACGTTAATGGTTATTGATTAATTAACTCAAGAATCATGATTACTTGTGTGTACTGTGCCATCCTATTAGTGCCATTCATGCCAATTTCCATGTTGCGTAGGTGCCAGTGGTTATAGGGCTAAAGTGCCAGGACAAAAACGAAAATGACCTTCTGGTGCTGCCTACTGGCAACAAAGAAAGAAACAGAAAAAGAGTTAGAAAAAGTATCTCATACTTCAAAAAAGTATTTCAAAAAAGTCGACAGTCAAGGAGAAAGCTCTAAGCAATTCATTGAAAGTGATTATTCATTTACTGATGAAGACAATCGAACCAAAGATTATCTTTATCAACTGATAAAGTTGAACAACAATCTGACCAAAGATTATCTTCATTAACTAATAAAGACAAACAATCACAATCCATCCGAAGATTTACTTCTTCAGCTGAAGAGTCCAGAAATGGAGAACTATTATTCAAATCTAAAACTGGAGAACAATTATTGGAAGGTGGAGAGGCTGAGATAGGATTGGATCCAAGTACATGGCCGACAATAATTACCGATGCAATGCTAATGATTATTGTGAAAAAAGGTCCTTCAAAACTAGATCCTACATCTGAATATCCATTTAATGAGTCAAATCATTGATTTATGCCATTCATTATGAAGAAAAAATTGAAAAATAGGGAACAAATTAATAGATCGTGGTTAGTGTATTCACAGACCAAATATGTAGTTTTTTGTTTTTTGCTGCACACTGTTCTGTAACTCGGACATTCTTCTGGCAACTTCAGGTTTTAATGACTGGTGAGATTTGCATCAGCATTTGAAAGAACATGAAACATCAAAAAATCATTTGCGCTCATTGACAAATTGGATTGAGCTGTCAAACAGGTTACGTTCCAGTACAACAATCAATGCGGTACAGCAATGTCTACTAAATTCAGAAATTCTACGTTGGCAGGCTGTGTTGGAATGTTTACTGGCACTCATTAATTTCCTAGCCAAACAGTTCATCATATTCCATGGCTCCTTGGATATTTTATATGAGAATAATGATGGAAATTTCTTGAAATTAGTTGTTATTGGCAAAATTTGATAGTGTTATGGCTGAGCATGTACGAAGAGTGAAAGATTGAAAGATTCACACTCATTATTTGGGTAGAAATACACAAAATGAGATAATAAAATTAATTTCTAATGGAGCGCGTAATGAAATTTTATTGGATTTGAACCATGCCAAATATTACTCAATTATAGTTGATTGTACTCAAGATCTGCAAACATGTGTAAAAGCCAAAAAACAAAGGGGGAGGACAAAAAATGTTTTGCCTGGGGCAGCAAAAAACCTAGAGCCGGCCCTGAATGCATGGAGACATTCAGTGGCAGAGGCCAGGAAAGAATTAAGTGAGCACAAAGAATGGAGGCAGGATGTGATGCTGAGGCTAATGGGGGAGCAAACAGATATGATGCAGTGTCTGTTGGGTGAGCCAACAGACATGAAGAAGTATCTGTTGGAGCTGCAGGAAAGCCAACAAGAGCACAGACCCCTGCTGCATCCACTGTATAACCGCCTTCCCTCCTCCCCAAGTTCCATACCCACCTCACCCAGACGCCTAAGAATGCGAGGGGCAGAGGGAAGCTCTGGACACCCAGCCACTCCACTGCAGAGGATGGCCCAAGCAAGAGAAGGCTGTCATTCAAACAGTTTGATTTTTAGTGTGGCTATAGTAAACAATGTGGCCTAGTCCTTCCCTCCTCCCTCTCCCCACCTGGGCTACCTTGTCTGTTATCTCTCTCTCTCTTTTTTTAATTAATAAAGAAAGAATGCACAGTTTCAAAACAATAGTTAATTTATTTTGAATGGGGGAGGGTGGTTGGTTTACAGGGAATTAGAATCAAAGAGGGTGGGTTAGCATCAAGGAGAAACACACACAACTGTCACACCAAAGCCTGGCCAGTCATGAAACTGTTTTCAAAGCCTCTCTGATGTGTGCATCATAACTAGCTGTGCTCTTCTAATTGCCCTGGGTCTGGCTTCTCAAAAATTGGACACCAGGCAATTTTCCTCAACCTCCCACCCCACAATGAATGTCTCCTCCTTACTCTCACAGATATTATGGAACACACAGCAAGCAGCAATAACAATGGAAATGTTGGTTGTGCTGAGGTCTGACCTAGTCAGCAAACAGCGCCAGCGAGCTTTTAAACGTCCAAAGGCATATTCTACCACCATTGTGCACTTGCTCAGCCTATAGTTGAACTGCTCCTTACTACTCTTCAGGCTATCTGTGTACAGCTTCATGAGCCATGGGAGCAAGGGATAGGTTGGGTCCCCAAGGATAACTATTGGAATTGCAACATCCCCAATGGTAATTTTCTGGTCTGGGAAGTAAGTCCTTTCTTGCAACTGCTCAAACAGCCCAGAGTTCCTAACTATGCAAGCGTCATGCACCTTTCCTGGCCATCTCACATGGATGTTGGTGAAACATTCCTTGCGATCCACCAGTGCTTGCAGCACCATTGAGAAGTACCCCTTGTGGTTCATGTACTGGTTAGCAAGGTGGTCCAGTGCCAAGATGGGGATATGCATTCTGACTATCACCCCACCACAGTTAGGGAACTCCATTGCAGCAAAGCCATCCACTATGACCTGCACATTTCCCAGAGTCACTACTCCTGATAACAGAACTTCAATGATTGTATTGGATACTTGGATTACAGCAGCCCCCACAGTAGACTTGCCCACTCCAAATTGATTTCCGAGTGACCGGTAGCAGTCAGGCGTTGCAAGCTTCCACAAGGCTATCGGCACTCACTTCTCAACTGTCAGGGCAGCTCTCATCTTGGTATTCCTGCGCTTCAGGGTGGGGGAAAGCAAGTCACAGAGTTCCAGGAAAGTGGCCTTACGCATGCAAAAGTTTCACAGCCACCGTGAATCATTCCATACCTGCAACACTATGCTGTCCCACCAGTCTGTACTTGTTTGCCTGGACCAGAATCGGCGTTCTACTGTATCAACCAGCCCCACTGCCACCATGATGTCCCAATTGCCACATCCCATGCTTTCAGGAATATGTGTGTCCATGTCCTAATCAAAATCCTTCTTGTGCTGGCGTCTCTTAGCCCAGTTCTACATATACTCCAGGATAAAGCATGAGGTGTTTACAGTGCTCACAACAGCAGCGGTGATGGTGAGCTGTGCAGGCTCCATGCTTGCTGTGGTATGGTGTCTGCACGGATAATCCAGTAAAAAAGGCATGAAACGATTGAAGTTGCTTTCACGGAGGGAGAGGCAACTGATGACATGTACCCAAAATCACTAGCCGACAATGTTTTTTGCCCCATCACACATTGGGAGCTTAACCCAGAATTCCAATGGGCAGTAGAGACTACAGGAACTGTGGGATAGCTACCCACAGTGCACCGCTCCGTAAGTTGATGCTAGCCACAGTAGTGAGGATGCACTCTACTGACTTTATGCACTTACTGGGGACATATGCAATCGATGATACAAAATCAATTTCTAAAAATCAACTTCCATAAAATCAGCCTAATTTCCTAGAGTAGACATATCCCTAGCAAGTACTGGGAATGGAGAAGACCTCCGGGGCATGCAGGTGAGATGCATGCTCTTCATCAACCACTAGAATGGTGCAACACACTCCACTCTCTATGCCTACCTAGCTTTTCCTCAGCAGCACTTCTTGTTCAGTACTCCCCATCCGCTTTGAGTTAGCTTCTGTACCCAGGGGCACAAGGAGGTTATTCTCCTCCCCTCACCCAGAGTTCAAGAACTGTCATTTTGCCTGACGCAAGGGTTGCATAAGACTCCTTGTACTTTCCCAGCCTGTACAACAGTGCAAAAGCCAGAATAGTCTTTAATCTTCTTCCATAAGAAAAGAGTTAATGATTTAAATTGATGCCATTTTCTTCAAGTTCACTACACTTGCCTGGTAAGATAGCACAGTGTTTTGGAGCCTGCATTTTAGGAAGGTTTATGGTCTCTGCAATCATATTGAATCCCCTGTGATATTGCTTGTATAATTTGCTATGGAAGACATGCCTCTGTATTCACTTTGAAAATTCAGTACAAAATAGTTTGGGTTTTTTTAAATTAAGTTTTGATTGATGCCTACCAGTTATTGCCATTGTTCTCATCTTTATGATGTTCAGGGAAATGTCAAACTCATAATCTCATTGCAGATTTTGTGAGCGCACAGATAAAAATTTGATT
Source organism: Chelonoidis abingdonii (assembly GCF_003597395.2). Lineage (NCBI taxonomy): Eukaryota > Metazoa > Chordata > Testudines > Testudinidae > Chelonoidis > Chelonoidis abingdonii. The sequence continues at coordinate 113,054,452 of NC_133769.1, forward strand.
TAAAATTATGAAATACTCGTATACAATTTCAGTAGTGTAACTTGTCTTCAAAAAACCATAAAAAAGATTGTTTTGAAGTGTCAGTGCATTATTGTTTTGTGGAAAGCTTGTTGGAACACATTATGTTGTCGTAATGGTTCTTGTACCAACACAACTATTATCTGCAATTTCTTAAATTCCCTTCTCAAAACGGGTCAAAAGTGTTCTTTAGCTTGTACTTAGGTATGTTGTTAAATGATATGATTCTATTCAGCTGGTAATACCAAAGATTAAGGGTTCCGGCCTGCATATCTAATACAGGAAAAAATCTGACTGTACAACTAGACCCGTGGTCCTAGTTGTCATTAAATAAACTGTATGAAGGAACGGTGTAAATAGCCTCCACTACATACACACCCTTTGCTTCCCTGTGATGCAGCTGAGGAAAGTTGCAGTACCAACATCATTTGGAATAGAAGAGGGAGAGGAGGCAGGGCCATAGCTTCACTCCTACACACACACACACACACACACACACACACGCCAGCCAGATTAACATGGAAACAGTATGCTGCACTCTCTGCAGAAGTGTAGCAGTAGCATATTGGGTTCTTTTTATTTGCCCTGTACTTTGTGAACCTTTAGAGTTCACATTTTCAAGCTTTTGCCAGTCCTAAACTGTTTTTTTATAACGAAGCTGGGGTTCTCATGCCGACATCTGACTGCAGAAGCTTTAAGAAAGGGCTATATGTATTTAGTAGCACTTCACAAAAAGAGAAACTAAAAAGACAATTAACATTTTGAAGGCACATACAAAATAAAATCCCCAAGCAGCCTCCCTCCAGTATTTCCTAGTACATAGTCTAAACACATGTTTATGAAACACCATATATTGCCTAGCAACATCACAACAATTTTCTCAACAAGCCAAAAATAAAGTGATACTTTTAGGTGATCAAGTGAATTTGATAGTAATTTATAGTACAACAAGTTAACTTTCAGCACACCTCTTTATAAATGTCATATTTCATGGCATACATCAGAGAAGTTAGATAAAAACATAAATACTCTTTCTGGAAGGCTGCAATGTAATATTGCTTTATTTCTGAGAATTCAGAATAGCACACAAGACACACACACACTCCCAAAAAAACCCAGGGAGAGATAAAGCAGGCTGCTCCCTAAAACAGAGTGGTACAGCTCACACCACCTTACTATAGGTCAGCTGTTTGCAGACTGATTGTGCTGCTGTTATGGACAGATTGCACACTTTGCTACAAAGCCCCTTAGTCTGCAAGCAGAAGCAGGAAAATCCCTGCAATTTAAAGCGACAGCTTGTAATTTTTACAGTTTTCAACAACACAATAAATGTCATTTAGTATTTGTTAACGCTCAAATATTGAAACAATGGTTCTCAACTCAGCTTTTCCATGCTGAGACACACACACACATACACCTTTTCATCTAGTAATATGATAATGTTAGAGTGATTGCAACCCTGTGCACTTCTTTATAACCTGCCCAGGAATCACAATTCCTGTATTACAGAGATCATTGCAATATCTATGTATGTATTCAATAAAGGGCTTCCAAATGTCATTCAAAGAGTCTATTTCTTTAAACTACATATTGCTTTCTGTCTGCTGGCTGCTGATTTATCAAGGGTACATAATTTGTGTTGGGCAATTCTTCCCAAAGCCTTTGGATCAAGCAGTCCATAGCTCAACTTTATTCTTAGCTATTAAGTCCTGTGACCCTGAAGCTATTAGGCAAGCATAAAACAGTCATATCCAATATCCACACAAATAAAATAGCTTCAGTCTTACCCAGTACATTATGCCATTTATTTATTTTTGTAACAAAAACAACTGAGCTAAAAATATAGTGGCAAGAACCTCCAAAAGAGGCTACGAGATGCATTTCACAGGCACCAGCAATAGATCTCCACCATATCTGTGCTAAACCTCTGTTAGGCTACTGCATGTTATCGATCAAAGGGATCCTCAGAGGTGAACAGAAAAATAGATGCAAATGGCTAAAGTGGAAGAGAAATTAAGGGAAGCATATACCATTATGATCTCTACAGTGTTTTTCCGTTTTGTTGGAAACTAGCACCAGTGCCCATCAGTTTGAAAAGCAGATCGCTGCTGCTGTTTCTGTTGTTCTTAAGCTGTTCAAGGGAGATAGAAGCAAACTGTAAGGCAATGTAAGTCTATGGCATGACGCTGAAATAGAAAGAACTTGTGGGCGTTACTTAGAAAAAGAACTTCATGTTTGGCATCCTTGTTTCTTACAGTGACAGCCTCGGAAGCTTCCCATTCAGTACTATAAAAAGGTGACAGAGTCAGATGTGGGAGAACAAAGAAACAACTTCAAGAAATATATAGTGAATACTTTCCACAGCCAAGCAACAGGCTTGACTCTAATGCAAGGGAACAAGGAAAGGAGGAAAGAGTGTTGTAAGCCCAGTTTATTGGAGAGACTATACACAGTGAAATCAAAGATATCCAAATGAAGTCAGATACTGCAGGGAGCAGTGTTGGTGATTCATTTAGTGGCACTCTTCCTTCTGCGTCTGTTCTGAGCCAGTATTTTGTAGTTTAAGGGGCACTGTTTGATAGATGAGTCAGAGAAAACTCCTGTGTGCAAGCTCTGCTCAGTATAAGAGGTGGGAGTCAGGCAGCTGGTTTTGGCTCCCTGATTCTGTGGGCTTGTCTTAGCTGGACCCAGCCTTGGTGACAGAGCAGTCTAAGACTGCTCTAATTTTTGCCATCAGCTATGGTGCCTAAAGGACAATACAACAGATGAGGACCAGCACAGCATCTCCACTCCATGTCTCTCTGCCACTTTCCCAGTGATTGGGAGAGGCCAGGACTGAGGGAGTGGTTGGGAGAAAAGCCATATCTACTCATGTCACATGAGTTTACCCCTTGCCGGGGGAATTCTCCATGGGGTAGTTCTAGCCAGAGTCTGGCTCTTTTGCACCACCCAAACGGAGTAAAGGAGTTGGATTGGAAATGAAAACTGTCCCACCACCACCCAGATGAGACTTTAAAATGAGATCCGATCTATAGTTGTACAGTAAACATGAAACCAGAAACCAGGCTAGAACTTCTCAATAATTCCACAGAGCCCCACTGTACAATCACTTTGATTGTGTCCATCAACCGATACGTTACCTAGAGTTGAGCCAAACCCAGAGTATCCAATTGCAAGTGTCTCCTTCATAACCACTTAGGTCTGACCTGCTGAATTGATAGGAGACCCACTGCCATGTTTTTATGACATCTCTGGAAGTACCACTGTTACAACCCAGACCAGTTTCCCTTGTGGACACATTCCCATCTGTTGCGTTTGGATGCTAATTACTGGATCCCATGTGTTTTAGGCACAGTCTCAAAATGCAGATCCTCTGTCTAGAACCACTTTCTGAGATATAGGACTCCACAGTCCAGCTGCGTAGGCAATGAAACTAGCACTGGATCTCCCAAGCCTCCTCAGTAACTATTGCTTACTCCTCTGAAGCTGTGAAGCCTCTGGATTATTTGTTTAACCCCTTCAGGAACATGTGGCAAATAAAGCAAGGACATACACACAGGCTTTGCACATGACACAATAACCACAGTTAATTTTACTCTCAAAGCATGCCAGGGTTACAGATCTTTATGTAAAACAACATAAACCTACATGTTCTCCTCCCCTGAGACTATCTGAATCCTTAAGTCTAGTCAATGTGTGAGGCAAGTTTGCCCCTTCTCCCATCTTCCTCTTGCACAGTACATTGTTGTCAGTAGTGTACGGCTGGTAAGTGAGAGCCAGCTCAGAGCAGAATGTGTCCTTTTATAAAGTTCCAAATTCCTTTGCCAAGTCACCTAGTGACTTCAAGTCTTTTCTCAGGTGATCCATTGCTTAGTTCCTGCCTCTTGAAATCCAGACTCAGAAAACTAGGCTGCAGCCAGCTCATTGCTATAGGGTGCTCCATAATCAATTTTATCATACTTTTTTTTTCTTTTTTAAGAAAATTTGGCCCAGTAGAGCCAATTCTGCTCTGCCTTATATCCCACTGGACTCCACTGAGTACCATAGGGATGCATAGGCTGTAACTCAGGGCAGAATTTAGCCCATAAAGTTGAATTATAGCTCAAACACCTTGAAACCTGCTATTTCCAAATGTTTCCATTTGACAGCACCAGGAAAAGCTTTCTTCGGTAGAGGTCAAATAATATGCTTAGTAAACAACCATTCTGAACATTCACCACTTAATTAGCAGGCGGCATGCATTATAAATAGTGGGTAATTTCTAACACATAAAAATAGCTAAAATTGACATGCATTTCCATAATAACATGTCCTTTAGAAAAATGGATAGCTAATAGGATTAGGAAATTGACAAACAACATATAAGGGTTTAAAGAAAAAGGGCATTTACAAATCCAGGACTTGATCCTGCAAATCTTTACTTTGCCAGCACTCTCCTAACAAGGCGCTCACATGCTCTGCTCCCTTTTGCAGGTCACAGGCTCAAAACATACCCTTTGCGTCCTTCTTATTCACTGCAGGGCCTCATCAGACCTTTTGATTTTTAGCCCTGCATTAGTACACAGCTGCCACATCATTCCCGTGAGTGCACTTGTGGCAGTCTAACTCAGGGAGGCAGAATTATTAATTATAATTATATTATATTATATTATATTATAGTATATTATATTATATTATTCGTACTGAGGTACCTAAGACACCATGACCAGGACCTCATTGTGGACCAGGACATCACTGACGAGGACCCCATTGCCCTAGTTGTTGTACAAACACAGAACAAAAAAAGCAACCCAGTGTGCAGGGGAGTGCACCACCTGCCACACTTGTATGCAGTGTGAAGTGCACACTCTCCCATGTATACCTGGTTAGCTCTGTTAATTCAGAAACTGAAAGTCTGTTCAGCCCTTACATGGCTGTGCAAAGGTAAGCAGAGGCTCCTCACTCCTTTCCAGCTGCTGCCGTAGACCCATATAATGGCTAGGCAGAGTCTGATCCAAAAGTTTCAGGGCATTTGAGGCTCTGTTCACAAAGGCACTTAGGTATGATGCTGCTGGGTATCCTCAGCCCTAACTTGTAGGTGCCTAGAAAATCCCTGAGACTCACAAAGCCTGGGTTAGGCACTCAGGCTCCCTACACAATTAATGGAATTCATAAAAGCCAGCACACTGGGCAGCTCCCTGCCTAAGGTAGCTAGTACACAATGGCAGGGAGAGGGGTGTATCCAAAGCCCTGCCCCTCCAAGGGAGTTAGGCACCTGGGCATTTTTTTTGAAAGAAGCCAGGAGAGGACTCACTCAGAACATTTGGCCCCAGGTTAGAGTAATCATCTGAAATGTAGGAGACCCCTGATTCAAGTCCTTCTTTTGTCTAAGGGGGAGAATGTATATGAATATGCTACTGCCACCTTTCTGTGAGTGCCAGAACCACAGGACTGTGGGATACTCTGGTGTGTGGGCTTCTGCAATCTACCCTGTTGAAACTGTTTCACTTTGGATTGAATACAGAATCCTTACTCCAACAAGAGAAAGTACTTGCAGAAGAATGACTCTGAGCCTGCTGGTTAGAGCACTCACCCAGGATACTGAAGACCCTGAATCAAGACCCCTGCACCAATGACTCTTTAATTATTTATCCACAGTAGAACAGCTTCAACTGGAGAGACTGAGGGAGCCCTACATCAGGGTAGTCTGATGGTTAGGGCATTCATCTGAATGGTAGCAGTTTCCTATTCCCCTTCAGGTGGTAAGCAGGGGCTTTAACTGAGGAGGGTCTCCCACATCCTGGGTGAGCACTCTTGTGATAGGGCCAAACGTTATGATAGTTGTCTTCATACATACCATCCCCAGTTGTTTTGTGGGGAGTTAGACATGCTCTGAGCATGACGACCAGATCAGGTTCTGCAGACAAGTTAGAAGCTGGAGCACCTCTTAATCCAGTTCAAGAATTACACTGGGGTTTCAGCATCCAGACCCCTAGAGCAAGCCTGCAGGCTGCATGCTCAATGGCAGAAATATAGATGAGTATGAAACTTTTACTGCAAACATTTAGGTGCCGAATGAGTTTAGTTACCTTCAGGGTTTGGCTGCAACGCACCTGGGAGGGGACAGGAGTTGTGAATACTAGCAGGGCCAGCTTTAGGCCAATTCCACCAATTCCCTCGAATCGGGCCTCGCGCCTCAGAGGGCTATGCGCTCAGTGAGAATCTCTTCCCTGGCTAGAGGCGCCTTTTTAATTTTTACTCACCTGATGGCATGCCGGGTCTTCGGCGGCAGGTCCTTCAGTGCCACCAAACACACCTGGAGCGAGTGATGGACCCGCCGCTGAAGTGCTGCCGAAGACTTGGAGCACCACCCTGTGAGTGCAAGCCCCATGTGGCTTTTTACATTTTTTTTTTTTAATAGTCATCCCTGCCAGGGCCCTGTCGAAACTGTTCAAATTGGGCCCTGCACTTCCTAAAGCCGGCCCTGAATACTAGTGGTGCCTGATGCTGGAATTTAGATCCCTAAATGCCACTTTGGAGGCCTCGCTCTCCTCAGGAATCTAATCCTTTGTATTCAAACATGAAAAAGTTAATAACAATTAAGAATACACTATTAAATAAATCACGATGCTATGCTATTTTACTTCATTTGGGGCTAGGCTCAAAACAGTGTTCTCTGAATGCAGGAAAAAGCTTGTTCCATATGGTGCCTGGTTTACTAGGGCATGCTTGGTTATTTTTGAAAGACTAAATTGTCTTGTCTATAACTTCACTGGAATTACACCAACTTATACCAGCTAAAGATGTGTCCCAGAGACTATGCATTTAGGACAGTAATGAAGGGTAGTATAATTTATTCTAAAGGAGAGCCAAAGTCACAAATTCAAAATTTCTGAGATGGGTGTTCACATTCAGATTTCTAGATCTGAACAAACTTCTAGAGTTTTGGTTACAATGTGGTTGAAATAACACAATATGGTGAATAGATCTGATGAAAAATCTTACCAGTTCAGTTGATCTCATGAGACGTCTGGCATTTAGGGCTGACATTTTGTAAAACTCTGCCTTGTCAAAGTCAAACTTTAGCTTTGGTTCAACAGTGAACCTAAAACTGGAATCCTAGCTGGACCTATTCTAGATCTGGATTCAGACACCACCTTCGTGGCCCAGCCTGTGAATTGTTTGGCCAAATTCTCTGCTGGTGCATATGAGCAAAACTCCATTGTGAAGTCAGTGGAGCTACATCCATTCACATCAGCATAGCATTTTTCTCATAGCACAACTAGCCAGTAACTAGGCTGTTCTTTATGGCTGGTGTTATCAAAGAAGCCTAAGGGAGTTATCCAACCAAATGCCACTGAAATTCAATAAAAATTATGAGCCTAACTCCATTAGCATCTTTTGAAAATACCAGTTTCCAAATCTAGAGAATTTAAGCCTATAAACTATGGAAACAAACAAAAAGAAAGCTATATATCCAATGATTTTTGAGGTGGAGGAGCACTGCCAATTAATGTAGTTAATTTAGCCTTGAAATTGCTTAGGTTCCATGTTTAGTTTTCCATTAGGACTTTTTAGTGCTGATGTACTCTTACTTGTCTTTTATAGTTATAGGCTTTTCCCAAGGTAGACAGAACCTGTATGTTTAAAGTCAGACTGCTCTTTTACAATATGTTTCTTTGGCTATTCATATAACAGAAAAACAAGCTTTAAAACAGGAGACCCATGAGGTATATTCATAACAGAAAATCCACTTTTAAAACAAGAACGCTTTCTTCTTGAGTCAACTATTTTCTAAGTACAGAGGTTTAATCGACACACAGATGAAAAAAACAACACACTTGAGGGAAAAAATCTTGTAACAACCAACTGAATTTATACTTTCTTCTTTCTCTTTCCATCCCTTTTGGAATTTATGAACATGTTTTCTGCAGATTAAGGAGACTTTTATGAAGTTTTCTGGTGCTGAATTGATTTCTCTTGAATTAATTGGCATATTTAAAGAGCAAACTGTGAACTATAATTTTCCCCTTCTCAGCTGGACATTTCTTGCTTGTATTTCAGTGGATTAGGTCCCTTAATGTGGTGGCAGGGAAATATACACTGATTCTCTTTAATGATCACACATGCAAAGCTACAAGAAATATGCATAAATGAAACATAATTGAGAAGAGAGGCAGAGTACAATTGATATTCATAATATCTTCATTTTAGTTTTTAAAGAAAATGCTACTGGACAGATTTGGGGCCAAAGCTCATTAAAGTAAATAGAAAGACTCCTACTGACTTCGATAGACTTTGGATTTGGCCCATATATAGGTGCCAACTTTAATTAAATTTCATAGTTGATATATTTTGATATGTGAACTATGAAATGATAGTACTTCCAAAGAATGTCTGAAATAGTTTAGAAAAGTCTAGCAACTGCATTCGGAACCAGGTGAGGTGGCATGTACTGGCATGAGGTGAAACTGTATTTGTATATGGTGATTTAACTTGATTCACTTTACTTTGATGTATTAGGAGGGTTCTGACATTATGCCTGTGACACTACATTCTGTGGTTCATTAAAAAAAAACCCTACCCTTGATAGCTGCAATCTCTCAGTGACATATTTATGTGGCTGAAATGGTGGAGCATGTTTACTTATTACTCAGGATCTGTCATGCCAAAAGAGAGTTTCTTCCACTTCTCTGACCACTATCTGCACAGGAAAACTGGGCAGGAAAATACCAGTGTTTGAGCACAGGCTAGCTAGCAGGCATTTCTTTTCTGTCTATCAGTTTCCACTTCAGATCTTCACTTGAGAGTCCAGGTCAATAATAAGCCACTAGAGTAAGCCAGAGTTTTTTAGTCAATTCACTGTCAGTTGCTAATCTATCACCATCAGTGGTTTCATCATGGATGATGGCTGACCTAAGTCATAGACTCAAGACTGGGTTCAACCAATCAGCTGGCCCTGTGTTGGTGAAGCTTTGTCCAGATGGTTACTCTGTCAACATGAGCCCATCAGAGGCATATAAATAGTAGTTGTGCTATTTGTATTTGACCTCAGATGCCAGATGTGTTCCACCCCAAAGAGGGATTCATTTCAGTATGCCCATCTATTTGTGAGTCCCAGAATGAAACTAGTGTAGAAGTCCCATTATCTGAGTGACACACAGTCTAAACCAGGGGTCTCAAACATGTGGCTCGCGGGGCTATTTCCTGCAGCCCGCCAAGCGGCCTACCTCCAGGTGAGGGGTGGGGAAACTACACCCACTCCCTAAAGCAGCTGGCATCACGTCTCTGTGGCTGGGGGCGGGGGTGGAGAAGCAGAGGGCTCTGTCCACAGAATGGGGAACCATGGCCAATGGGAGCTTCGGGGGAGGTACCTGGAGGCATGGCAAGAAGCATGCAGAGTCCTGCATCCCCCTCCCCCAGGTGATGCACGGACATGGTTCCAGTTGCTTCCAGGAGCAGAGTGGAGCAGGGCCCAGGCCCAGCAGCCGCCTTGGCCCTGGTGTGCGCTGCTGTCACCCCAGAGCCTGAAGCCTTCCTGAACCCCCCCCCCCAACTCCCTGCCCTGAGCCCCCTGCTGCACCCCACACCCCAACCTCATGCCCTGAGCCCCCTGCTGCATCCCCCACCCATTCTTCACCCCAATCCCTTGCCCTGACCCTCCTGCACCCTGAGCCCTCTGCCTGCACCCCAATCCCGTGCTGCACCTGAACTCCCTGCCCTGAGCCCCTGCCACACCCCTCAAGCACCCTCTGGGGGCAGGGAGAGGGCAGAGTTGGGGTGGGGACTTCAGGGAAAGAGTTGGAATGGGGGCAGGGAAGGGGTGGGAAGAGGCGGAGCCTCATAGAAAGGGTGGAGTGGGGGCAGGGCCAAGGGCAGCAAGGGAGGTGTCAGTGATGCAGCCCTCAGGCCAGTGAACTAGACTTCATGTGGCCCTCGTGGTCATTTGAGTTTGAGACCCATGGACTAAACTGCTATTCACCAAGCCAGCTGTTGTAGTGAAATGAGCTCTTTTGGAGCCAGGAGTTGGGGTTTTGACAGAGTGTTGGCAACCAACAGCTGAGCCAGTGTTCTCGTCACTTAAACATTAATTCCCCCCAGGGTGGGCCTGATGGGCCCCAATTACTGCATTAGAATAGGCTGAGAAAGGACTAATGGGCTGAGGGAAGACTAATGAACAAATTGGCCCATTTACACTGGGGGTATAAGAAGGCACAGGAGGAGTGCCAGGTAGAGACATACACACCCTCCCCATCTCTTCCGGCAGAGAACTGAGGGAAAACTGTAAATAATATGGCATATGGCTCAGTAAGGTGGTAGGAAGAGTAAATATAAATAAACTGTACTGGGCTGTTTAGCAGCTGAAGGTCTCTGAGTCTGCGTAAACAGCACAGAAGACAGGAGTGCCTGAGCAGAAGACAGCCCTGTCATAGGGTTCTCCAGGCCTATTGTTCTGAATGACTTCAGTAGCCAGCCTGACAATGATTTGTGTAGGACTTGACACCTCTTGGGCTCTATGGCAACCAGTTCCCAAGTGGTTTCTGGGTTATATCATTTAGCTGGGTGGGGAGGAGGAACACTGGATCTGACATGCATTTCAGCTGGTGTGTTATCAGACCTGTTCTATGGGGAGATCATTATCTCCTCCAGGCTGAAGTAGAAGCTTACCCTGCTCCTGTTTCAGTGGTTCATCCTCATAGACTAATGAACCCTAAATGGTTGTCAGAACTCTGAGCAGAGATATTGCTGTCCCAACATTGGACCATGGCATCAGTGGTCTACTGGAACATCCTGGCTACCTTCTCTCCACAGATATCACCTTGGTGGTCCTCCAGGCATCCCCTCCATCACCTCATCCTTTCAAGTCAATAGAGGATAACATCACATGCCCCTTCCAACACACAAAACTAATACATTTCAGTAACTCCTTGTAAGGTTGGTTCTCTCTTTCCTGCAGAGAAGCTATTTTGTTTTATTTTTCCTGCTCTCTTTCTTCACAATAAGATACTTTCAAGGCTTTTTATCATCTTTGGGGTTTTGATCCCTACACATGTGCAGCTGAATATGTGATTCAATGACAGGCATTTATGTCTCTTAAAGTGACTACATTAACACATATCCTCAACTGCCTTTTGTTAAGTGTTAACTGTTTTAAAAGCTTTTCCTTCCCAGTATTTGTGAATTTCTGTACACCTGTAATTTCCCTAACTGTTGTGAATGACACATTTTTTGGAGTTTATTATCCAATTATTCTAGAAATAAATATAATGTTTTGCTTTGTTGAGTTTGGGGGCAAGGTGTATACACACACACAAATTGTACTGCGTATTTTATTTTAACAAAGAAAACCACAGATGCACAGAGCTAAGAGGAAACCTCAAAATCTCTCATATCGTAGGAGAGTAAAAAGAATACAGTTGATGATGTGCATATATTTAACCAAACTATTATTATTCAAAGAAAACTTTGTTGTGAAATCGCTACATTTGCTACATACATACCTGACTCCCAAAACAAGGACCATTACAACAGCTAATGTATAACAAAGATCACAAAGCAGAATATTAACACTGGCTCCAATACCAGCCTGTCAATACCCCCTTAACCATCCCTCCCCCCACTAAACACATGAGACTAACCCTCAAACAGTCACCTTCCAACGGTATTAGTTGTAGAGGTTTGTTGTAGTAGTTTGCTATTAGAAGATGTAGTGTGCTGTAGTCATTTGCTGTCTGTAAATGCAGAGATGTGCCAGATACTTTGCATAATAGGAGATTGAATTAGAGCTGGTCAAAATATGAAACCAAAATGTATAATTAAATTATAATAATATATGTAGATATACCTATCTCATAGAACTGGAAGGGAATCTGAAAGATCATTGAATCCAGCCTCCTGCCTTCACCAGCAGGACCAAGTACTGATTTTGCCCCAGATCCCTAAATGGCCCCTTCAAGGCTTGAACTCACAATTCTGGGTTTAGGACGCCAATGCTCAAACCACTGAACTATCCCTCCCCTGCTAAATGTTTTCATTTAAATCTTTTTGAAAATATTTATTTCATTTTGTGGGAGGTATAAAAAAGGGGGGGGGTATTTTTTTCTTTTTTTCCCCCACTGCTGCTTCTCGTAACATACTTTAGCACTCTTGCTAGTTGAAGGTGGTGGCAGTAAAGGTGGTGGTGACAATATGTCTGGAGGGGATGCCAAAAAGAAAAGCTATGACACTAAAGCTATATATAATTGTTGTCTCACCCATCAGATGAACAGTGGAAACCATAGAAACACGGAGGTTGGACTAGATGAGTGGGTTGGACTAGATAACCTCCTGAGGTCCGTTCCAACCCTGACTCAAACACTGGACATTCAGATAAAAAATGCAGCTCATGAAATCAAGACATGCATCTCCTCTGCTTCCATTTTGTATATTCTGCTGGCTGTTGGTACTATGGCAGATACTTTAAAGCTTCCTCAGGCTGCTTTACTTTCCTCATGCCTTTTGCCTCATGCTACATGTGCATTCTTAGTAAATTCATGCTACACTAGCAGGTCCGGCTCCAGGGGTTTTGCCGCCTCAAGCAGCCAAAAAAAAAAAGCCATGATTGCGATCTGCGGCAAGTTAGCGGGAGATCTTTCGCTCCGAGCGGGAGTGAGGGACCCTCCGCCGAATTGCCGCCGAATATCTGAAAGTGCCGCCCCGCTCTGGAGTTGCCGCCCCAAGCACCTGCTTAATAAGCTGGTGCCTGGAGCTGGCCCTGTATACTAGTTTAATTCCTGTCATTATAACCACTTTTCAGTGAACTCCACCTCCCTTCCCTGGGCTGCATGCTTTCTGTGTGCAGCTGAGCACAATGGGCCATTGGAGGTGCCCAAATATAGAGCACAGCAGCCTCCATTATTTAGTGGATGTCACTACCATTCCCAGGGAAGGCATTGCCTAGCTTTGATCAGTTCCCATCGTTGGTCACCATGAATGGCTAGGATGACTGAATCTTCTTTGTTTGTTTTAATCTCTTCCTTTTTCTTCCTATTAGCTCTTTCCCCCCCAACTTTCCTTTCCTTTCCTCCCCATCTATTTCCTGATTACTTCCCCATCTCCCACTCCTGTTCTCTGTAGATGACTGGAGCAGCATAATGAACCTGAAAAGATTTTTAGTCTCTAGAACCCTGCGGTTGTGCTCTCAATAGCATCTAAAAATACTCCACATAATGCTCAGAACTCCTTTACCCTGTTTGCAGAAAGCCTTGTATATCATATTATTATTCATAGATGCTGTTATATAAAATGTGTCCCTATGGGATAAGGAGTGGGTGAAGGAGAAAATGAAAAGAGAGAGGACTATCTACAAATAGATTAATAAACGTGCATCATTAGTCATTGTTAATAATTGCATACCAAGTTGTATCTCAACTTCTTTGGTTAACTGCCCCTGTTCTTGATAAGGCAGGGATTGAGAAAGCATAACTTTTGTGCTTTCTTGAATCATTATCACATGCCACCTGAGTCTGTCTCCTCCTGACAAGATTATATTGCACTGAAAAAACAAATATATGTTGGTCTTCTGAAAGACCAAAAGCACTCCAGTTAAGCATCCAAGTTAAATCCTGAGCTCCTTATTCAGTTTTACTCAGTACTTATATAGGCAAAACTCCTATTGAAGTCCTAGTAAACACTTAATAAAAATTGAGTGAAGATCTTAGGCTTTGGCCCTAAAATGCTGCTTCTCCATTATGTAATATAAATACGGTAAGCAATGCATCAAGGCAAGAATACTTTAATTAAGGGTTTTGACCTCTGTTGTGGAAGAAATGCTATGCAATTGTATTTCAAAAATGGAGTCAAACAGGAAAATTCTGAACTCTAGTGTTTGCATATTATGGTGATGGACGCTATACATAATTCTGTGATAAATGCATATTTCATTTTTCAGTGTATTATGCATCCCCTTCTGTGCCTGATCTACAGAAGATATGAGTCTGTTACAGCTCTCTGCTATGGGGCCTGGTTCTTTAGCTCCTGCTATGCACAATTTTAGCTCTGGAGACATAGGTGCTGGAACTAGGGGTGCTGGGGGCGCTGCCACACCCCCTGGCATGAAGAAGTAATAACTCAAATACATGGTTTCCGCCTTCAGCGCCTTCACTATAAAAATTATTCCAGAGATCTCTGGTTCAGTCCCCTGTCACAGATAAATAGTCACTGTGATTATCACCAGGATGCAATGCAAGTAATACAGCACAGTGAATAAGTCATGATTCATAACTTAGCCAATACATGACCTCTCTTTCCATGTATGTCCTGGGATGGTTCTTGCTGCTACAGGAGCCTAGAAACATAATAAGGCCCCATGAACAAATAAATACCTAGAAATCCTCATATAAGGACTATTTTAGAACTATGAATAGTAGATTTTCGACTCAGAAGGTTCTAATCCTGACACTGCTACTGTCTCATTGTGTGGCTTTGGGCAAGTCACCTTACCTTTCTATCTCAGCTTCCCTTTCTATAAAATTGAGAATTGGAATATCTACCCAGTGATGGTGTAAAGTAGTATAAAAATCCTAAGTATTCTTATAATACCCTGGGCTCCTTCTTCTCTCTTTAAAGTAAATGGGAGATTTCCTATTGACTTCACTGAGATCAGACTCTTGCACCAAAGGGTTATTGAACTAATGGCAGGATGCTCATCCATTGGGTCTCACTGCTCTGGCTTTTTAAGACTTTAAAGAATTTTGGAAAGTTTTACCTAAAGCTACATAATTTAGATGGCATCAGTCTCCTATGGCATTCAGCTAGAGGGCTAAATGAAAGTGTGAGGAGGAGATGTTCTTATTAATTCCATACTTTTCCTTGGCCACCCTAGGCTAATGGTGCCATTGCTCCTTCAAAACAAATCAATATGCACCTTAGTTTTAAAAAGCAGAAACTACTGAGTTTAATATAGCAGCTGGGTGCTCCAGGCTTTAGAACCTCATGGCAGGTTTGTCCAATCATTAATTGATCAACTCATGAAGTAGAGAATGGTTTCCTATAAAAGCAGAAGGATGAGACATGAGCATTTTCTTTGTGTGAGGGAGAATTGGGAAGGGGGGGGATAAGTTGGAAGAGACTTAGCTTTACTCAATGGGACTGTCTCTTTTGGTTAGATTGTTAGATTTCTTAGAGAAATGCTATGTACTGAATTGTAGCCCTACTATAGCATTGTTCTAGCTGTTATT
Source organism: Chelonoidis abingdonii (assembly GCF_003597395.2). NCBI lineage: Eukaryota > Metazoa > Chordata > Testudines > Testudinidae > Chelonoidis > Chelonoidis abingdonii. Next base: position 113,069,667 of record NC_133769.1, read on the forward strand.
CATATGATTAGTTTTAATGTTCTCACATAGTCCTAGCAGGAACATGATAAGGGTAATTAGAGGTAAAATCTAATATTAGTTTGCTAACACTAAATCTCTGATGATGAAAATGGGTAATGTTAGCAAGGTGTATCATTTTACTTAGGGGAGGTGATGATAGGTGAGAGAAAATTCTGTAAACAATGAGTCCCTGTTTTAAAAAGAAAAATCGGATTTTTTTTCTTTTGGGCTATTTAGCTGCAATTTTAAAGAATATTTAACAAAGTCAGATTTATCTCTTATTTCTTCTGAGATTGGGAGGAGGAATATTAACTGATTTTCCCCGAGATTCTTTTCAATACTGTCTTAATACTTGAAAAATGACTTTCTTCCAAATTCAAGCTAGCTTTCAGTCTGAGTGATAATTAAGTTACCTAGGAAACAAACCCAGTATTCTTCTAGGTTTCCACCCCTATTTCTTTGAATCCTTAGAGGCAAGGAGTTCAAGAGAGGCAATGTTTGGTTTGTTTACACAAACACTGAAGTGACTCCTGCTGCTGGTTTCTTGTTCTAGTCTTCAGAAACCTGACTATGTTGCAGACACAATGAATAAATCTGATCAATTCCTAGAAAAGGCTTGCTTCAAGGAAATAAGTGATCACAGACTATGTTTTCACTTGCCTAAGTTTATAGGACAACTTACATGGATATGTTTTTTTTTTGTAAAACCTAATAAACTATGATCATTGGGAGGATGGGTGAAAAACAAAAAAAAACAAAACACATTATCCAAGACTGTTTTTCCCCTCAAGTGCAAGACACAGACATCTGACAGAGGATGCCTCATACAGCACTGATAATACCCTGTATTTTAGAGAAAAAGCTTCCTGTTTTATTTAGCATTATTTTGCTAGTTATAGAGATGAAACCACATGAATAAATTTGTGGGAAGGGAGCTCGGAGTGAAAAATGCCCCAAACCTGCTATTATAATAAAGGGGACATCAAATGGGGTAGCAAAAGGCTTCACCCTGAAGCAAAACATCCTGTTTCTCTCCTTTCCTCTCCTCCTCAACAGTTGTAGCTATGCCTAGTAATTCTATTCTTGTTTTCATTTATAGTTCTTATGCATTGTACCAAAGCAAGATATATCGGTCTCTTTCTATGTGTTGTTAAAAAGTGTCTGGGAGATCTTCTTTATACTGACAGAAGAGTCACGCTGAAATACCCAACTGTTAAAGCCCACAGCTTGTAAATATATTATTCTTTTTATAATTATTATTGAACTGAGTGACCCTAAGCTATATGCTCATAGTCCCCTTCACTTTCTCCATCCCACTTTTTCCTGAAATTAAGTTCTCTCTTTATCAATATCTTAGCTACTTAAACTGGATGGCAGCCGTAAAAGGAAACAGAGGGGAATGCTGCTCTTTATACAGCCTCCAAAAATATGCTAGGCATTTTACAGTAATGTTATACACAAAGCTATAAGGAGGTGCAGACTTTTCTTTTTATATGTTCAGGCAGAGATACAGAGCACTGTGGGAATGTTTTGTAGGTTGTTTAGCGATCCAGGCCTCTGTATGTACCTATATATATTGAATTTGGAAAAAATGCAAATTCTGGGGCAAAGAAGTCCAAATTACAGCAGAGACAGGGGCTGATCATACGTCAGATCATTGTTTTGAGCTATCTGGGCTATGTGGTAGACCAAATTTGTGCTGTCCCAAGCCACTTTTATAAGTAGATAATAACTACTAAGCTTCACAAGATCATTCTCTATCAGTCAATATAAACATATAATGTGCATCTATAATCTGGGCGGTTAATGGCGGATGTAAGGAAGGTTAAAACTTTAATGTTATTAAAGTAAAATATAGAGTATAAACATTTGTGTTTTGACTATTTACTCATTTCATTAATTCACCCATTCTTCTAAATGTGGAATGGTGAATTGTAGATTTTCTAGTCAATGCCTCTAATCAGTCTTCTTTCTTTAAAGACTGAGCACACAGTATTGCACTAGTTTAAAATATGAAATCAGCTAAATCTATATAAGTCTGAATTTATATTCATAATGTAATATAAGTAAAAATATTTTCAGAGGCCTCTCAGTTATGCTGACAGACAGGGCTGGTGCAAGGACGTTTCGCACCCTAGGTGAAACTTCCACCTTGCACCCTCCCCCCCCCCCGCCACAGCAGCTCCCCCCTCTGCCTGAGGCACCCCCAGCAACAACTCCCACCCCCCCACCCTGAGGCACTCTCCCGCCCCAGCTCACCCTTGCTCCACACATGAGCACCCCAAGCACGCTGTGGCTGCTTCACTTCTCCCGCCTCCAAGGCTTGCAGCACCTAAGCCACGGCATGCTCAGGGAGGAGGCAGGGCAGGGGTGAGCTGAGGCGAGGAGTTCCTCTGCTTGCCGCCCCCCTCCCCTTACTTGCTGCAGGCGACCCTCTCTGCGCTACCCTGCCCCAGCGCCCTCCACTTAAATGCCGGTGGCGACCGGGGTGGCCGAAGATGCGGCCGCCGCAGTCGCTGCCGAAGAAAATGGCACCCCCCAAATGCCAGCGCCCTAGGCGACCACCTAAGTTGCCTAAATGACTGCACCGGCCCTGCTGACAGAGTCAAAAATAGAGAATGTATCCAATGATCTTGTTGCAGTTCTGTTCGAAAAATCAATCTGCTACATGTGTCAACACATCGTGTGGCTCTTGAAAACTGATTGTTACATTACCTCTCTACACTTTCTTTTCTAAACCACAGAATTACTGTATTTGTCATAGTGTTCTGAACACTCAGAACATTTAGAGTGATTCCCCCTCAAGACATTCAGATAATTGTTTCAGCTGTACAGGGATCACTTCATCCACCACTGAAGTGCAGCCACCTTTAGGATAGAATAGCTGGACTTCTGATGGTGACCTAGAGACGTTTGAATATTTGACATCTTCTAGCCACAATAACCCATTCCTGATCTCACCTTTCAGATGTGATGTTTACCAAAATAACAAGGTTGCAAAGCAAAATATGTGGCCGATAATTGATCAGCAGAAACCACATTGAGTAGAAATGAATGCTACTTCCTATAGTTAGAGAGGTACCCCCATATTCACACAGTTGGTATTTCCCATTGGTTTCATACACAGTAGTGACAATCTCAAATAGCGAAGCATCATGAGTCAGGCCACTAAAAATCATGGTCTTTTTTTTTTTAAATAATAATGTTAGGATTCTTTTTATTTACTTTCTGAACATTTAGGCAGCACTTGCTTCATGCTTTCAAACTTTACTCTGCAAGCAGGAGAGCTAGAAACTTTTTAAAAAAATGAAAGCTGAGATTCTCAATCAGTCGCCTAACTCCAGCAGCCGGAGCCCTAAGAAAAACACCAAATATAAAGAGACTGCCTCTTAAATAGAGTTGGTGACACTGCAAGTGAACTGGTGCAGTAGATAATGGGTAAAATCTAACAATATTTAATTGCAAAGAAGCCACCTGATATTTTTCTTTTGCACTTATTGTAAGAGCTTTTCTAGCTTAACTTTGCCTACATCTGACACTCACACACCACCAAGTGGTTTAGTAAGCAAATGCAATATTTAACAGTACCTTCATTAAATGCTGCCCATTCGATGGGTACATATATGCAGTACTTTTAGACTCACCTCGTGTGGCTGTTACTTTCACCTACAGGTCACTGGCATTACTTATGTCCTAGCAGTGAGTTTGGTGCTGCAGCATTGCGGATTTAGATTTCTGAGACTACCTGATTAACTCAAACTAGTTAAGAGGACAAATATGCAACAGTAAACAACCAATACTGTATATTTGGCAGAAATAGATTTTCAAGAGTGTTCAAAAGTATTGGAGTCCATTTCCAATGTGGTCATGGAGAGTAACAATTTTTGACACTCTTGCAATTGTGTAATAATACTAGGGCCAAAAAGACCTTAATCTATAGCCCTGTATTTTGGGTGCTGTGGAGCTGTACCACTTCAACAGGAGTTTCTGAGATACTTTGTCACCCACAGAGTAGAATTACAACAAGCCAACCCTTCGAGGGTGTTATTGGGGGGGGGGGGAAATCACTCTTCAGAGTTCTTTTAAGTTGGCTGGAATGGAGGAAGGATATGGCTACAGCTGCCCCTCCACCACTCTATTTGAATGGTTTAATGTTGACAGCTGTCCTAGCCCTATAAAGTTCTTCCACTCCACGGATTTAAGGACTCCCATTATGCCTACTTTCTGAGCAGTAGCTGTAGGAGGAAGAAGTTCCTTGCACCTTTCCCCCACTTATAGTGGAGAAGCTGGACACAACTGAACCCATACTGTCTAGAACCTTGGCGAAGTCTCATTGAAAAGAGAAGTCACTGCTTTCCAGTTGAAGAGCTCCAAAGTCACATAATGACTTGCAAATGTTAACAGCACCTAGGGGATACTTTATTTATGAGCTACACTGGGAACATTGTGTTTCATAGATACTGATGAGAGAGGTGAGTGTCTGTTGAGGAGCACAGTACAAATGTCAAAATAATGTTTCAGAATATGCATTAACTGTTGTTGCATAAATGTAAAAACCTGAGCAGAAAGTGCAATATTCTTACCAGCATCTAAAATGGTCTTCAGCACTGACAGATGTGTATTTCTTATAATTGCTATTCCATGAGTTGTTCTCCTTTATCTCTCTTTTAAGATAGTGCTAATATTGGGGAGTATTTACTGCGGAGTGATCAGGTGATATTAAAGCCAAGGCAGTTAGATCACAGATGTTTCAAACAGTGTTACTAAATTTAGAAGCTAGCCCCAGGGAAAAGCACATATATTTGTAACCTGAAAAATATTTGGGGAGAATCTATACTAGTCTTTACAAATGAGTTAACTACCTTGAGTGAATTGCCAGTTAACTCATGGTGAAGTCTAGAATGGACATACCCTTAAAGTAATACCTGGTCACTTTATACTCACGTGTGAACATGTGGGAATGGGGCTCGACCCTCTCCGAGGGGCGGAAGGAAGCCACACTGGCTCGCTACACGTCCTTTGGCCAGGTAGGCCCCCTGGCTCCAGTCCTGGGGAGACAACCACAAAGTCACAAGGCTTGGGTCCCTGGGTTCGGGGCAGAGCACACGACAGAGTCAAAGGGGGCTCAGGCCCTCTGCTTCAGGGCTGAGCAACAATACAGAGTCAAAGGGGGCTCAGGCCCTCTGCTTCAGGGCTGAGCAAAGTACAGGGTTTAGGAAGCTCAAGCCCTCTGGTTCAGGGCTGAGCAGCAATACAGTCTAAAGGGGCCCAGCCCTAAGTTCAGACGGGGCACCAAATGCAGAGTTACAAAGCTCAGGCCCTTTTGGCTCAGGGCTGAGCAAAGCACTCAGACTATAAGCCCAGGACCATAGGCCTGAGCAACGGGGAGAGGGGGAGACAGCCACCTGTAAGTGGGGTAGTAGGGGGGACACAGGCCCACCCACTCCACTGTATCCCAGCCCAGGGCCCTAACAGCGGCAGACGGTCTGCTGCTGTGTCAGTGGGGATCCTGCCCCCAACACACTGACATAGGCTTGGATATGGTTGCAGCCTGACCGGAGTCAGCTGCCCCCGGGCTACTTCTGATCTCCCCCTCAGGGCCTACCTGGTCCGTAGGGCCACCCCCCGGGAAGTCCAGCAGCATGGGCTCCTCGCGGCCAGGGCTGGGTGGAAGGTCCAGTAGTTCCTCAGGGAAGTCGAGACTGGCTTGCTCCGGTAGTTCCTCCGGGTAACAGCAGGGCCGGGGAGACTCCAGCTGCTCCTCCAGGTAGTAGGGGCGGGGAAACTTCAGCAGCTCCTCCAAGTAGCGGGTGCAGGGAAGCTCCGGCCAGTTAGGGCGGCTGCCCTGGGCCCTAGAGGATTCCCAGTCTCGTGCTTCCTGTGGCAGGTCTGCTCCCAGTGGCAGCTGGGCTCCAACTGAGCTCTGATGGCTGGCTTTTGTACTTCCAGGTCGTTGCCTGACCCTCTGAGGGGCGGGTTCACCACTCCTTAGCCCCACCCACTCAGGCTTCTGGCTGGGCGCTCCCTCTCCTGGGCAGGAGGGGAGCCACGCCGACTTGCTACACCATGTATCACTTCATCTGCCAACAAAACGTACCCAGATATATGAGGGAACTCATTGGCTGTTTAAGGGTGCACAGCTACACTGCATAATATCCTAGGACATAAAGATAAAAATCTCAGGCAATATCCAACTCCTGGAGTTGGAATTAAGCCAGGATGACCCTGGCCTTATTAGCCCTATTCTTATGAAAAGTGCCAGGTGATCTCTAATTGCTGGTGGTCAGAATTTCTGTTATAAGTCTTCACCCAAGTGACTGTGACACAAATAACATAGTGTCTCCTAAAACACACTGAGATATTAGCTTAGTACTGACTCAAAGGGAAAAAGTGCTGCTTCCTGATCAAAGTTACTGTTGAAACAACTCTACTCCCTACAGCATCTTGATGTAACTTGGAGGTCTCCAATACTATCCTGAATCAATTCTGCTTAACTTGTCACATCTGTTGGGCTGCACATCACCAGGTGGTAAAGTTGCAAGCTAACAAAAACAGTATACAAACAAATTAAATCTTGCTAATTTCATTTTTACACTCACAAAAACTCCTCCCCAATTCTTAACAACGAATTAACAGTGCTGCAGTGAAGTATTGTAATTAAAATGATTCCAAAACTATGCTACAATACTGTACTACTAACATACAACCAAATTATCAGTTCAATACGTTAGAAAGTAGTATAAACTGTCATACCCATTCATGCCACTGGTCTGTCTAGTCCAATATTCCCTTGACAGTGGTCAATATTAGATGCTTTCAAAGAAGGCTCAAGAAATAATGTAATAACCAACTAGGCAAAACTCTTCTCATTCAGGCAGCTTCTTCCTAACTCCATCAGCTCGTGGTTTGTTTATATCTTGAATGATGATATTATATTCCTTTTTATATAAAATTTAGCTAGCAACAGTGGATTGTTCCTGTTGATTTTCTAAATATCTAATCCTTTGCTGAATCCCAGAAAGCTCTTGTCCTCTGTGATACTATGAACTGAAATATCTTGGTGTTTGGTCCAAATTATTCGGTTTTCATGTGTTTGGTTTTCTTATGAAAAGTCCACATTTTCCACAGAAACAAAATATATCTTCCAAAAAACTTAATTGAGTCAAACACACATTTTTCTGTTTGAAAATTTTCCATCTGAACAGTTTTTCAATGAGCTGTACTTGAAACAGCACATTTTGTGGTGTTATTTTGGGAAGGGGAGGTTATTCAGTTAGATGCTAATTTTGTAAAATTCAGTCCATTTCAAAGGGTCTCCCACTTGGAGTAAATGATGGCTCCAAGTTTCTCAGGCTCCTGATATCTGATTCTTGAATATGTTTTCTCAAGGAATTAAACAATAAAGCAAATACTCAGACTGTTGAATGAAAATCCGCATTTGTGAAATGAAAATATTGACTGGGATTTCCATTAAAAATCTTTTGATCCAGCTCGCCTCCAACACACACCCCCGACCCTACCTCCAGGTTCAATATCTTCATCAGTGATTTAGATAATGGCACAGAGAATACACTTATAAAGTTTGTGGACAATACCAAGCTGGGAGGGGTTGCAAGTGCTTTGGAAGATAGGATTAAAATTCAAAACAACCTGGAGAAACTGGAGAAATGGTCTGAAGTAAACAGGATAAAATTCAATAAGATCAAATGCAAAGTGCTCCACTTAGGAAGGAACAATCATTGCACACATACGAAATGACCTCCTAGGAAGGAATACTGCGGAAAGGGATCTGGGGGTCATAGTGGATCATAAGCTAAATATGAGTCAACAGTATAACACAGTTGTTGTCCGAAGTGTTGTCAGATGCTACCGGTGTGGTGCTCTGCTCTCTCCAGTGTTGGTATCACTCGGCTGCGTGCATGTCTTCCCACAGTGTGCTGCCCCAGCTCTGCAGACAGCTGACACAGCAGACTCGATGAGAACCCTCAATAACCATAGAGTCTAGTAAGGTACGAAGGCACATCAGCCAGGTTTATTGCCATATGGACACAATTGCAGTTCCCTCTACATTGTTACTCTACAGGGCATACTACAAGAAAGTATCCCCAGTCAATGGACTCGGCTCAGTTAGTGGCAGGACTTTCCACTGCCCCTTAGTGCAGACCAAGACACCGCCCCAGGGATGTATTCTTATACACAGGTACAAACAAGTTACACATCACTCCTGACGTATTGAGGTGCAACCCCTTTACGCAGTAAGGTGCATCTCCTCTATGTAGTAAGGTGCCGCCTCTCACCTTGTATAGATTGGTTCGATCAAAACAACTCTATCCATCATTTTACCCTTTTGCCCCTGTCATTGGGATGGGTCAGCATGTTCTTTCTTATCTGTGGAATGTTCCAGTATAAGGTGTTCTGGTACCGTGTTTATACTTCGGTATGCTAGGTGAATATATGTTTATGCAACATCAGCCCTTTCCTTGCCAGCTTCTGTGAACCGAGCCGGCCTTCAGCTCACAGCTTGACTTTGCTTTTTAGCTAAGTCTTGACCATTACTTTAGTTCAGGCCTCAGGCCTCATACTGGGCCTTTATCAGGGCCTTCACTTACTACAGCAGTTGCCAAAAAAGCAAACATCATTCTGGGATATATTAGCAGGAGTGTTATGAGCAAGACAAGAGAAGTAATTCTTCCGCTCTATTCCACATTAATTAGGCCTCAGCTGGAGTATTCTGTCCAGTTCCGGGTGCCACATTTCAGGAAAGATGTGGACAAATTGGAGAAAGTCCAGAGAAGAGCAGCAAAAATGATTAAAGCAACTATGACCTATGAAAGAAGACTGAAAAAACTGGGTTTGTTTAGTCTGGAGACAAGAAGACTGAGAGGGGATATGATAACAGTTTTCAAGTACATAAAAGGTTGTTACAAGGAGGAGTGAGAAAAATTGTTCTTCTTAACCTCTGAGGATAGGACAAGAAGCAGTTGGCTTAAATTGCAGCAAGGACAGTTTAGGTTGGACATTAGGAAAAACTTCCTGTCAGAGTGGTTAAGCACTGAAGTAAATTGCCTAGGGAGGAAGTGGAATCTCCACCACTGGGGATTTTTGAAAGCAGGTTGGACAAACACCTGTCAGAGATGGTCTAGATAATACTTTGTCCTGCTTTGAGTGCAGGAGACTGGACTGGATGACTTCTCAAGGTCCTTTCCAGTTCTATGATTCTATGATTCTATGGTGTGAGACTATGGACCAATAGTAAATCATACCTTCTAATGATTCAGATACTTGATAGAGCTATATAGGGACACATGATGATGAGCAGAGCTCTGGAGAGAATTGTTCATGCAGTCAAGATCCCTCAAGATAAGGAAACTCCACTCAGAGACAATAGATTCTAACATAGATTTGATTCCAAATTGTAGATCAAAATTGACGTTGTGAAGGAAAAGTGTCATATTTTAAATGTTAACATGGGAACAAAACCAGACTGTGGACAGAGTCAAGATGTGTATAAATGCTGTAAGAGATAATGTTAGTCTCATTTAAGAATGAGTCTGTAGAGGACTCACTGAAAAGCCAAAAATATGTGGGTGTTGGGACTCCCTGCTGGTAAAATGATTATCCTCGATTATGTATAGTAAACTTACCCAGAAAGATCTTTGGAGTTTATAATAAGATCATTGAGACTGTGAAGGAGGCGAAAGAAGGATGTTAATTTCTAAAATTTATTTTCAGCAGGTTTTTTAATATTTTACAGAGCACTGCTTTGAAGTTTTTTAAAATAATTGAAAATATCATTAGCTAAATCTTCTTTCTTCCAGGATCTATTGTAGGCTTGATTTTAATCACACGGTATGCTTTCATACTTACTGAATATACACGTATCTCAATCTTAACTATACTAATGCTATGGCCCACTACATTGTACCACTTGGGGAGTTTCATAAATAATTATTATATATCAGGATCTACCTCCATGAATGTGCTGATCCATGTACCTGACCAAAGTCTTCCCTGTTGCCTGGATGGCTGCATATCATTGTACATTTTTTTAGCTTCAGCCATCAACTTCACTGATCCAAGTGTTTGAAGAATCTGGATTTTTAAACTAGATCCCAGCCTTGCTGGAATCTTGGTAGTGTGAGTTGGGAACATATTTCTCTCAATGAAATCACTGTCTCTCACCAAGCACCTTTAAGAAAGTTAGATTCAGTGGCATGGAATTCTGTTAACTCGTCTTTCACTCAGCCCGATTTTGTTATGTAATTTTCCATGCTTTGTTTAGGAGAACAATTACCTTGAAACTGTGACAGGTTTAGAGTTATACATGTTCCCTATAGTGCACTTTTCCTGATGAATTTATCAGAAAATTGTTTTATTACTGTAGCAACCTGTAGAGGTGCTGAGGTAATGAAAGGGAGGAATTGTCTAACCAAGGTATAACAGACTAACAATATTACTGTAATCAGTTGAATTCGTATTACTATTCAGTGTTTCATATATTTTTTAATGAATGCCCTCTTCTGAACAAACATAATATAAGAATATTAAATGCTGTTTTTGAATGTCTCTTACCTTGAACTCAGGCTTGTTACCTCAGTTTCCCTAGAAACCAACCCAGAGTTACACTTATATTGGTTTTATTAAATGCTGCTATTGGATCAAACAGAAAAGGGATGGGACTTATTCATGCTCTTCCACATGCATCGCATTCATGCCCTCATGCACCTTCACACTCACACAGGTGAAGAGTTACCAGAGACAGCAGAGGAAGCCGAGAAGCTGAGGCATAGAAGATCTGGTGTGTCCGCCTGCGGTCACGGATCTGGGCTGGCAAGCAGGTCAAGAAGCAGCAGCCTTATGTGCATGCCTTCTTTCTTTTTGGAACTGGGTGGCTCCTGTCATGTACACTGACTTCTGCTTCTGTGGCCATCACTGGGAAGTATTTCCAGCCCTCATTCCTTTCGTGCATACCAGGTTCTTCTTTTCTTTACAGCACCCCATGATTGCTTCTCAGGGCAGATTACATCAGACACACCGGGCTCCGGGCTGTTTTCTCCTTGCAGTTGCTCTCCACCCAGTCCCATATACACTCCCTTGTTCACACTCCCTTATCTCCCACACACACTCCCTTGTTCACACTCTCTGATTGTGTGATGTAACATTACAAAGCTTGGAGGTTTATACAAGTGCTAACTGAAAAGTTACAAAGCTTGCAAAAGTTACGAAACTGAAAAGGCTATACTAACAATAACTAAAGTTACAAAGTTTGCAAAAAGTTACAGAACTTAATGATCATACTAGCAATGACAGAAAAGTTACAAATCTTGCAATTGCATTCTATTGGACTGAACAGAGGCTTTACATAAAAAGGCTTCCCTCTGTCCTGCAAAACTGACCTGTTTTTAGTTATTGTACATTTTAATTTGTCAAGAAATACTAAAACATAAACCTCATAAATTATATATAAAGGCTTAAATTAATCCTATATTGAAAATTTACTGTGCTGCTTTGTGTCTCTGCATTTCTCATTGCAGATTGAGAGGGTTAAATTAAACAGCCAGCCAATTAGTTCAATAAGAGCACATGGAGTGACCATGCAGGAGACACTGATGCTGAGCCTGAGCACCCCTTCTCTTTTTGGAGGAAGGATGAAGAGCAGTATCCTGGTAGTGATCTTGGTGACCAAGCAAATCCAGTTTATACGAGTCAGTAGTTTAAGAAACAGCCGTCTCTAACCCAGTATTTTAGCTCGAGAGAGAGAGAGTGCTGCTGCCCTGGCAAAAAAGGCATGAAACTGCAATTAAAAGAAATCAGTGAAGAGGGTGTCTAAGGGAGAAAAAAAAATCTAGCTCTAGCCACTGCAGGACCACTTGAGCGAAGCAACATCAAATATAGTAATTGTCAGTGGGGAAAACATAGCCATGCGCATTATCTGATCCTAAAGAAAACTAGGAAATAAAATCTCAATTGGCACACTTAATGGAGATGCACTACCTTCATGGTGCCCTCCATGCTTGGTGATAATTAGCCACAGAATTGGAGGTATTGAAGTCATGGACACATAGCTCCTTTTAGGGAGTGGGGAATGCGTGGAGAGGAGGCAGTGGAGCAGCAGTCGTCCATCCAGAATAAATAATCTTGAAAAGGGTTCCATTTCCTAGGAGCCTTAAAATCTGTAGGACTGGGAAGGAGCCAAATCTCCAGAATCAATGATCCCTCAAAAAGCTCACCTATCACAATTCATGGGAGTCAGGTGCTCTCTCAGCTCCATAGCAAGAAGTGTTCAGCGGCTCACAAGATTGAACCCACTTAGAGTGAGGCTATTTGTACGCAAATAATTTCATCCTTATTGGCTAGTTCTGAAATAGGGCTTGATCCTCTGAAGGAAAACCCCACTGAGTGTTTGGAGGTAAGCGGTAGGGCAAGGAATTTACAAGATTGTCTCTGCCCTTTCCCTGGATGTGATAGCTGTTCTTGCTAGAGAGCTGAAAGAGCACCTGACTCCCATGAAATTCCATCACAGAAGTTCAATCATGTGCAGGATCAAGCCTATGTGCTACCAAGAGAATTGTTTTGTAAATATGAGTGCTTTCTTTTTCCAAAATACCGCTTCTCTTCATTAACCCTTTTATATAATAATAATTGGAGATATACCAATCTCCTAGAACTGGAAAAGACCTTGAAAGGTCATTGACTCTAGTCCCCTGCCTTTACTAGCAGAACCAGTTTTTGCCCCAGATCCCTAAGTGGCCCCCTTGAGAATTGAACTCACAACCCTAGGTTTAGCAGGCCAATGCTCAAACCACTGAGCTATCCCTCCCCCTGATATGAGACATTCAACTTTAAATCTTCCTGGTCTCCACTCCCCCACCCCCTTTTTCTAAAACAGAATCTTATTTCTTAATGGCAGCAGCACTCTTCCATATTATGGACTTTTGGGTTTCCAAAATATATTTGCTTACCACCTGTCAATACTGCCTGCAAATATTAAAAATAATTTCTCAAGTTGCATCAAGCCAAGCAAATCAGCAAAACAGATCAATGTAGGTCAGTTCGTCTCCGAAACAGTAAATGGCAAATCACCCCAGAAAACACTGCCAAGAGATGAAATTTAGAAGCACCTTGACAACCCTAATTATAAACAAACATTTCCTGATGTCTTAATACTAATTATTTACTCACATAGGATAGACTTCCCAACTTTCTTAGTTTTCAAACAGACAATTGATTATTTTTTGTTTCACACTGACAGTGTGCTCAGCACGGTGTGATTAAACAGTCCCTCCTCCAAAGGACTTGCACTCTAAATGATAGCCACTTGGAAAACTGGATCCACTGGGAAACCCCAGAGGTGGGATAAGTTCATACACATTGTTTACTTTTATTGTATCCTCCACATTTACAATAAATTCACTTCCTATGAGCATCACAGAAGGAATATTTTAGGAAGGATTTGGAGGGGGTAAGAGTCTTTGTGAACTGGGATTGGGAAATTGTTCTGTGCCTGGAAAGAGTAGGAGAGGGAGACACTGAGACTGGTGTCACTGCTCAAGTGGAGATGGTGGGTCTTCAGCCCCAGTTAGTCACTTTCCTCCCAAATCTATGAGAGGAATGAATTACCACTGCCTCCCAATCACATCAAGATTGGAAGGCCATGAAGTCTCATCCAAATTTGGTCTAACGCTTCCCTATTTACAGTGTCATGCACTAAGTACCTGACACAAGATGCTTCTAGGAAGTTGTTTTGTTATCATCCCCTACCACAAAGTATCTCGGTCCAGGAGTTAAACCCCCAAATCGACATTTGTGTTTTGAGAAGTGCCAACTATCTGATCAAAGCTCCTGTGTAGTCATAGAAAATGTCTCCTTATATGACAGTCTTTCCTGGTGAATGACTCACTGCATGAAATTCCCATCTATCATTCTGTTGATGCAATTGCAATCTGTGGTTGGAGTGAAGGTGTCTCACTTGGCACAAAAAGCATATTGGCTGAGTCAGTTAGACCTCTGATGGCAACATCTGAATTGCTCTCCAATCCCACTTCCTTTGTGCACTTGACAAGAGATCATTGCCCCCTAGCTGGCAAACACATTGCCTATGTTTAGGTTGTATTGTCTGGTTGAGGGTCAGGAACTGATTCAGCATATACTTTGATGTCTTCCCATATGATCCAGATTATGCACTAGTCAAATCCTAGCTGTGTCCCTTGGTGCCTGGTAGTTGCATGCTTCCAAACTCAAAACACAGTGCTCTGACCAAAGTCCATAAGGCCTGTGCAGTACTCAGTGTGGAGGGGGAAAAACAGGAAGAAAGAATTTGAGGTGAAGCAAGTGGTCACTGAAAGGGCTGCTATCTCTCTGGGAGCAGGGGGTGTACCCCGTCTGATCACTCTGCTGAGAAGTCTTAGGTCAGCAGAAGGCCCTATGGAGAATCTGCTGCTGCTTTCCTCACACCAGACCAGAGTGTGATAGGTGAGGAGGAAAGGAAGGTCCGTGGCAGTTGGAAGTTGATTGATAAGTGAGTCACAGAAGTAGGATGCCTGGATGACAAGGAAAGGGTATGGCACTGAAGGCAGTTGGCAGAGTGCTTGTTTGAACTTGACAAGAGCTAAAGCTGATAGGGCCTAGTACTCGAAGCCCCTAAAAAGATTGCTTTAAAACCCATGGTACTCAAAATATACTACTAGATATCTAGGAGGAACTGCTATACTACCACAATCCCAACAATCTCACAGAGGAATGCCAATTACACCACACAAGCACATTATGCCACCCATGGGCAGCTGGTGAAATGCCAGCTGGAGGATGCTAGCTCCCAGCCAGCCCTGCCTTCCCTACAAGGACCCATCCCCTTTCTCACGCAGAAGCCCTCCTCTTTCCGCGGCCACCAGCCCTCTCCTACCCACTCTAGCACTGGAGCACAGAGTCAGAGAGTGAAGCACGCCACCAACCCCGGGCCTCGAGCTCCAGGCAGGTGCCACCTATGAATGGGCTGGATTACAATTATCTGGGGGTCTGGGCATGGGGGCTAGACCTAGATGTTTCAATGCAGAAGGAACCTGAGAACAATACTTCTACATGGGAAACCACATTAAAGAAAGGAGTCTGTTGAGGATGGCAAAGACCTGATAATGAGTTGGGGGGGGGGTGCTCAAGAGGAAAACAACAAGCTCTCAACACAGAGGTCCAGTCATGCTATCTCATCAGGACATTGCTACAGGATGATGAGTAAGATGAGTTTTTGGCCTAGTTTTAAGATTCTGAAATACAGGGAAACTACAGAATTTTTAAAACCTCCAAACAGGAGGAAGCGCTTCTCCTTTTCAGTTCTATGGTGGCTATTTCTGCAGTAAAAAAGCAGCACAAAACCAAACAAACATAATATTTGCTGAGCTGTAACTTACTGTTATGTTTAGGAAAAACAAACACAAACCCCATTTATTCTTGCTTTACCTATCCAATGTATTGAAGATGAGAGTGTCAGCCTTAACAAGAGGTCTGTTTACTATTACATCAGACATGAAAGCCATCCAGCAAATACCCAGAAAGCTGTGCAGGGGAACCCATTCTAAATTACATCAAAAGAGAATAAAATCACCTAATTAAGAAGAATTAAATTCTGGAATTTAGAAACCGGCTCCTATTCTCCTTAACAACCAAGTGAGGCATCCAGCTCTCACTACCCTGTATCTACAAACCTTTCTTCCTTTTTAAGATTATTTTCCCATTGGAGATGTTTTTACTTCAAAACTGGAACTGAAATTAAAACTGCCCAACTGGAATAAGATAGATGAGCATGGGTATTTTTGTAATTATTTCAGATGGTTGTTAGCAGAGGACTTCAGTGAAACACAAGTGGCTTATTGAAACATTTTGTCACTCTTGGAAAACCCCTAATCATGACTTTTTAAGAAACTCTTTCTTCGGCTACTGCTGGTGACAGTACAGACCATGTCTGCACACCTGTGAATGTTATACACAAAGTATGTGAATGAGTATCACATAAAATACTATGCATAGGCATGCAACCCAGGGGTTTTAATCTGAAATGATACCATTTTCCATCATTGAACTGGTTTTTGTTTATTGATAACTGAGACAGGTTTCATATTGCTTGGACATCAATGCATTAACAGCTTGTTCTTGCTCTGGGATGTAATATTAAGATGGCATCTGCTGGAAGCATAGGACTGAGATGGTTCTTGGCACGTGATGACAGATACCAAAACTGCAGCAGAGCTTTACCTCAGTGGTAGATGTTGTGTGAAATGGGCAGCCTGGTGGAGAAACTGAGATGTGGGAGCAGATGCCCCTTGGTGAGTATGAGAGTGGAATCTCTCTTTAGAGATCTAAATCAGAATCCTTTCATATCCTCTCTCCTTTCCTATAGAATTCATTAGTAGAGCTGGGCACAATTTTTCAGACGAATCATTTATTTGCTGAAAAATGCTGTTTTGGTCAACCCAAAAATTATTTGAAAAGGTGACCTCAAATTCGGATGGGAAAACTTGTGTGTGTCCTTATAACCTTTATCCTAATGGCTAAGGTAGTTAGCTAGGGTGCAGGAGACCCCATGTTTAAATCCCCACTGTGGAGAAAGGACTTGAACTCAGAGCTTCCTCCTGCCAGGGGAGCATCCTAACCAACAGGCTATTCTGAGACAATGAGATAGATGCAACAGTGCAGCTAAAGGCAGGGGCCACACATTTTTTATTTTAACTTAAACCATAAACTAATTATGAACAGGACCCCACAACTAATCAGCAGGGCCATCCCAGTGTAAATTTTCAGCTGGTCATAATAGCCTCAGAGTTAGAAAGAGGAAGGGAGGTGGATTCCTCTACTCACCCACACTACAACAGGGAAGGGACATAAAAGGTATGGATCCTGGAACCCAGGGCCTCTTCTTCCCAGCTAGTAGGACAACTGAGATGTGTGGAGTCTCAAGATGCACCATACACTGAAGGGTATCCCTAACCATGCCATGCCAATCCTCAGGACCAATGTCCAAGCAGCCCCACCCTCCTCCCACAATTGGAATTAAAAACTTCAGCTCAACTCTTGTGAACTTGCCTCAACACTGGAAGCCCATATGAAGTTGAGACAATTTAGCTCTAGGCCCCAAAGTCCTAGACCTCCTGGGTGCCGAGAGAGGAGAAAGAACCGCTCCACCTCGAAGCTGTTCTGGTTCTCCCTTATGAAGAAATTCCCTTCCAGACCTCCCTGAAAGGCAATCAGCTGAGCCCCAGGCATAGCAGGAGGTTTCACACTTGTGTCCATAGGATAGGAAGAATACAGTTGCAAAAGGACTCTGGACACTAGCTGTGCATGCTGGTAAGTCCCCATACACCCTCTTGGCCACTGAGGAACTAAGCAGGTTGACCTGCATCATACTGGCCAAACAACAGTAACTGTGTGGGAAGGTTGACCTCAGGCATGATGAATACAGATAGAGGGGATAATGGACTGCACTCTTTCCCAACACGGGCAATAAACCCACCCAATTTCTCAGAAAGTGAGTATCTAGAAGGAGTAATAAAAGGAAAAGAGAAGTTAGAGTATCCCTAAGTGCTTGCCACACCACCTCCCTAACTGAGGGGGAGAAGGATATCACAGCTATCCCCATCCCAGGCAAAACCCAATCCTTGGTGAGCTGGTTGCATATGTTTGTAATAGCACAGGGGTTACTTACTCTAGTTAACATAGTGCTGTATTCAGGTGACCTTATTGCAGACTGATGTTTTCCAATAATTGTCTACCAACGTCTTTGTTACCAGCTTGTGATGTAGGAAGTTATTTTTAATCAATAACTTTTCATAGGAGTGGAGATAAAAGATAAAAAGTAGTTCTATTTGTTGAATGACTTGATGATGGAGACCTGGATCCCATCTATCTTAAATTCTCTTAATTGTACATGCATGCAAAATGGTTTCACTCTGGTATTATCCCTTCATAGATCTATGTTTGGGAAAACATATTTTTGTCTGCAGTCTGACCCTCACTGAATCCTGCAACTGGTGTAGTAGCAAAGGCAGTTAGGTCATTTGAGTTCATTGTAGTATGCAAAAATGTCAATTTTTTTTAAAAAATGATCTGTTTCACATTCACCTAACTCAAACCAAAAATGACAACATATTTTGTCAGATTTAAACAAAAATGTCCCTGTAATGAGACCTTCCTGTTCACCCTAACATAGTGAATGCTTATGGGAAGGGGGTAGGTTTAGAAGATAAAATAAAAAAAGAACAAGTTAAAAATCACTTAGAAAAGTTAGATGCCTGCAGGTCACCAGGGCCTGATGAAATGCATCCTAGAATACTCAAGGAGTTAATAGAGGAGGTATCTGAGCCTCTAGCTATTATCTTTGGAAAGTCATGGGAGACGGGAGAGATTCCAGAAGACTGGAAAAGGGCAAATATAGTGCCCATCTATAAAAAGGGAAATAAAAACAACCCAGGAAACTACAGACCAGTTAGTTTAACTTCTGTGCCAGGGAAGATAATGGAGCAAGTAATTAAAGAAATCATCTGCAAACACTTGGAAGGTGGTAAGGTGATAGGGAATAGCCAGCATGGATTTGTAAAGAACAAATCGTGTCAAACCAATCTGATAGCTTTCTTTGATAGGATAACGAGTCTTGTGGATAAGGGAGAAGCGGTGGATGTGGTATACCTAGACTTTAGTAAGGCATTTGATACGGTCTCGCATGATATCCTTATCGATAAACTAGGCAAATACAATTTAGATGGGGCTACTATAAGGTGGGTGCATAACTGGCTGGATAACCGTACTCAGAGAGTAGTTATTAATGGCTCCCAATCCTGCTGGAAAGGTATAACAAGTGGGGTTCCGCAGGGGTCTGTTTTGGGACCGGCTCTGTTCAATATCTTCATCAACGACTTAGATGTTGGCATAGAAAGTACGCTTATTAAGTTTGCGGACGATACCAAACTGGGAGGGATTGCAACTGCTTTGGAGGACAGGGTCAAAATTCAAAATGATCTGGACAAATTGGAGAAATGGTCTGAGGTAAACCGGATGAAGTTCAATAAAGACAAATGCAAAGTGCTCCACTTAGGAAGGAACAATCAGTTTCACACATACAGAATGGGAAGAGACTGTCTAGGAAGGAGTATGGCAGAAAGAGATCTAGGGGTCATAGTGGACCACAAGCTAAATATGAGTCAACAGTGTGATACTGTTGCAAAAAAAGCAAACGTGATTCTGGGATGCATTAACAGGTGTGTTGTAAACAAGACACGAGAAGTCATTCTTCCGCTCTACTCTGCGCTGGTTAGGCCTCAACTGGAGTATTGTGTCCAGTTCTGGGCACCGCATTTCAAGAAAGATGTGGAGAAATTGGAGAGGGTCCAGAGAAGAGCAACAAGAATGATTAAAGGTCTTGAGAACATGACCTATGAAGGAAGGCTGAAAGAATTGGGTTTATTTAGTTTGGAAAAGAGAAGACTGAGAGGGGACATGATAGCAGTTTTCAGGTATCTAAAAGGGTGTCATCAGGAGGAGGGAGAAAACTTGTTCACCTTAGCCTCTAATGATAGAACAAGAAGCAATGGGCTTAAACTGCAGCCAGGGAGATTTAGGTTGGACATTAGGAAAAAGTTCCTAATTGTCAGGGTAGTTAAACACTGGAATAAATTGCCTAGAGAGGTTGTGAAATCTCCATCTCCGGAGATATTTAAGAGTAAGTTAGATATATGTCTATCAGGGATGGTCTAGACAGTATTTGGTCCTGCCATGAGGGCAGGGGACTGGACTCGATGACCTCTCGAGGTCCCTTCCAGTCCTAGAGTCTATGAATCTATGAAAAGCCCTTGCTCTATGGGACCCCTGTGCCCACAAATCAGCCAGAGACCTCTTCTGGGTGCAATCACCAGTGTCTTTTATTTACAGTATCAGCTCCCAATATCTTCTATTTACAAACCATTCCAACCTAGCAATATGGGGGATAGCTGGCTCTCCAGCAAGTGGGGGAACACAGCCCTTGACTTCTCCCTCTCCTTTCTTCCCCCTATGGCTGACTCAGGGCTGACTCCAGGCACCAGCTTAACAAACAGGTGCTTGGGGTGACCACTCTGGAGTGGGGCGGCACGTTCAAGTATTAGGCAGCAATTCAGTGGAGGGTCCCTCACTCCCAGTCAGAACGAAAGACCTCCCACTGAATTGCCACAGATTGCCATTGTGGTTTCTTTTTATTTATTTATTTTTTTTCTGGCTGCTTGGGGCAGCAAAATCTCTGGAGCTGGCCCTGCTTCCACTTCCTTCCTGCCAGCCCTATATAGCCCTCTGGCTCATAAGGCCTGCAGGTGCTTCCCTTCTATCAATTAGGCGTGGCATACTCAGTCAGCCCCAATTAATGCCTCTTAATTAGAGCTGGGCTAACAGGGTTGCCCCAGGACCTCCTGGCCAGCACCCTGTTACAGCCCCTTTTAAACTGTGACTAAACATGGAATAATTCTGCAAAAAGAAAATGTTTGGAGAAGTTTTTGTTTTTTTTAAGTATGAACATATATAATTAGCTTTTAAAGTTTGTAAAAGCACTTTGAGATCCTTCAGGATAAATGGGGGGCGGGTTTTATTATTTAAAAAATTATTCATAACTCATCCAAGAACTATCAATATATATTTGATTTACTTTTCATTTTAAATGTATTGGAACTGCTGAAAGGTTTTGAAAAACAGTCAAGGACAAATATATCCTTTTTCATTCAAATTGATAGACATTCTGCCAGTAGAACACAATTCAATTAATAACAAATACACTTCCACTAGCAAAACAGAACATTTTTTACTAAGTCAAAAACAGCTTGTTGATCTTATTTGATTCTGATCATTTATTATCCAGAAGTCAAGCTATCTACTCCCTTGGGTAATAAACTGCTCGTTACCAATATTTATATGGTAACTATTCACAGAGTTATACAAAAGAATTTTTTTCTTTTTAATAGTGATATGGACTTTTATGTTTTAAGGTTGCATCCTATACTACCCAATAGTTCTATGTTCTAATCAAACTTTCCAAGCCAGACTTAAAAATGCTAAATAGATCTGTGATATCACTGGAAGGGCATCAAATGGAGTAAGATTTAGGTAGAAACTCCCTGTCAGAATGGCAGAAGCAACTATTTTATTTTAAAATACTCTTAATTAGAACTAAAGTGGAATGAATATATTTTGAGTTTGTACTTTATTAGGTTACTGTTTACTCTGCCACAAACTTCCTGTGTGACTTTGGGTAGGTCTTTTTCTATCTCTGAATC
Source organism: Chelonoidis abingdonii (assembly GCF_003597395.2). Taxonomy (NCBI): domain Eukaryota; kingdom Metazoa; phylum Chordata; order Testudines; family Testudinidae; genus Chelonoidis; species Chelonoidis abingdonii. The sequence goes on from NC_133769.1 coordinate 113,090,945, forward strand.
TCAGTTTCCCATCTGTAAAATGAGGTTAGCAATTTCTCTGTCTTGGTCTGGTTAAAGTTTAAACTCATGGGGACAAGATAAGTGTTTTATATGTTTTCACCATGACTACTACAACATGGACTTAATTTCCATTGCAAAGTGCTATTTTGATACAAATAAGACTAAAAAGAAGTCCAAGAGAAAGAAAGTAATTTTTAATGAAGTTTTCTTACTGAATAGAAAGTCTAAGGGTAAAATTTTCAAAATCATCTAATTCCCATTTGCAAAAATAACTTGGGCACTTAGGAGTCTGTCATACTGAAAAGTCAGTGGGATTAAGGTTCCTGAATCGTGTAGGCACGTCTTCAAATTTTACCTGAATCCTCTAATGTAATAGTGATGTTCATATCCTCAGACAGGTGAAGGTTTGCTTCTCAGAGTGAGCATCAAGAGCAGAATCAAGACATGCTGCTGAATTCCATTATGCAGGGAAACTCGGTACCTCAGGGAAAAACTTTAACTCTTGTATATTTGAGCAGATTGTAGGGAAAGATGTATGACTTGCAACTTATTGCCCTGGATATTGCTGTGTCACAGATCTGGTCAAGCTCCCCTGGCCAGCTGCCCATCACAGTGCTATGAGGGGAATCCAAGCCCAAGTGTAAGGTTCCATGGGTCTCAGCAGCCTGAAGCACTATTTCCTCCCTCAGTCACCATTTCTATCTGTTACCCCTCATAGAAATGAAGCCCTGGAGCCTGCCTACTAAGGCTTCCAGGTCCAGCTGTCGTCCCCAAGATCCCCCAGTGCTTTACTTCCCCCCTTTCCAAAATTCCATTGAAGGTGTGAACCTTCTGGTTACAGTCTAACTCTCTCAGGAGGCAGGTGACAGCTACAAAGCATATAACACCCAGAGAGACACTTTGCACAGATTCTAACACCATTACTCATTTATATTTAGCAGATAAAGAACAAGAGACTATATATAGAACACAACAGACATCTTCACTACAAAGCCCTTCCCGTGAGAGTCTTTGGGGAACTGTCCATTTCAGGAAGGTAGACAGGATCTAGTGCCTCATGAGGCTTCTTCATTCTGGGTGGTTTCTCCCTCATGAAGTCGACTTCTACGGCTTGCCTTTCTTTGCCCTTGGTCTGTACTACCCCTTCTTTCTTCCTGCCTAGACTTCCTGTGCCCCAACTGACCTGGGTGACCTTGCCATTATCCCTCGTCATGAGCTTTGTTCTGTGTTTTGGTAATTTTCCACTGCTCAAACTCCCTCCCCTCAGAGAAGTTGGGCAAAACTTATTTTCCTTACAATGCAGTACACTTTAGCAACACTATTATGTGATCAAAGCACTGACATTAAACTAATCTAGCAGAGAAAGGTGTGACAGGACCCACTGGCTGGAAGTTGAAACTAGACAATTCAGACTGGAAATAAGGCATACATGTGTAATAGTGGAAGTAATTAACCATTGGAGCAATTTACTAAGGATCATGGTGGATTCTCCATCACTGACCATTTTAAAATCAAAATTGGATTTTTTTTTCTAAAAGATACACTCTAGGAATTATTTAGGGGGACGTTCTATGGCCTGTGTTGTACAGGAGGTCAGATTAGATTATTGTAATGGTCACTTCTGGTTTTAAAATCTATGACTCTATGAATGTTCCCTGTTGACCTCAGCCTTAAGAAGACATGATACAAGCCTACCAGCTCACGGTGGATACACATAGGGAGTCACTTAATGATACAACTGAATAAGATCAACCAAAATACACAAATTAAGCGGACAGAGTCCCAAAATCATCACAACCTGACAAAAGTACGTTAAATAGGGAGTTGCAATGAGGGAGACTAGGAAGCATATAAAGGGTCAGATATGTGTCCTTAAGACTTTCTCCAGATCCCAGATTATATGCCTCCAGGGGATTCTGATAAGTAAATTTCCCATAGCAGGAATTTTATGTTATCATCCACTTCCTTTGGGTGCTGGGTGTTATGGATGGCATAACTTTCCTCCGAGGGTCATTGAAGAGAGTAGAAATCAAAAAGGAAAGCTTTTTCCCTAATGAATAACAGTTTGCAATACCAGGATGAAATCTACTGACACTGTGGCTAGATACCCAGGATCATGCCATAACTCCTTTATCCAGGGGCAGTGACAACTCCTGAGAATGATTGAATGGGGATATTATGCACTGCAGTATCAGGAATAATATTTCTGGGAACTCCCAATGAACGGGGAGTACCTGTGAGTCCTATCACCATCACCACACGTAGTTGCTGAAGGACCTTAACTTTTCATCAGTGATTGGCAGCAAGCTCCCTAACAGATATTTAATCTCTCAGTGCTTTGTGCTCGCCGTCTCTTTTAGAAAGAGTTTAATGTAAACATTTTATTATAGAGGGGCAAAACATTCAAGACTGATTTTAGTTTAAAGGATACCTCAGGATATAAACCAAGAGTAACACAGTTTCCACCCTGCTTTATTAGACTGTAAATATTTATTGGACTGAATTTCCTTTCACCCGCTCACTGTAGATTTTGTAGTTGCGATATCAACACGTGGCCTAATATGCTACAGAGAATTGGCTGAAAATACAGATGCACAAAATTAAATTAGTTTCTGTCTGTCTTAATCTGAAACTAAATGCTCAGTGTTCACACTGGCAAACTTTTTAACTTGTCCTCTTGCTTTTCACCCCTACTCCCAAACTCATACACGCTCTGTCTCCCAAATGACAGTCCAGGAGCAGCCATATAAAGGCTAATTCAGCTGAATTGTTCTTCTCATTCAGTAATGCCAATGAGGCAAAGAAACAAATGAACATAAGTAATTTCATTTAAAGGCAAGTAGGATCATGCGGGTACTTTTTTAAGTAATGAATCAAACTGACTGTCTTATTTCTACTCTGTGTGTGTGTGTGTGTGTGTGTGTGTTGAACTAGGGGCAGATAATTATTACCAGCAACGAGGCTTGTCATTTTGAAACATTTGAAAGCATAGCAGAAAAATAGTCCATGCCATTATTTCAGTATATTACACAACAAATCAACCCATTTTCAAAACTGTCATGGCAAAAGTAAATGACAATCTTTACACTGCAATTTGCTAGGAAGGCTGCAGGAATATAATTAAACTAAACAGCTCTTTTAACACAGCGAGTCAAGGAAAGAGAGTCGCTTCTGGAAACTGTTGATCGCAGTGAAGGCTTCTGTGCACTGAGAAGGCATTTGCCACTTGACAGCTAAGTTTCACTTAAGCTTTTGTTTGTCATGACATCGGGTTGTGATGTGCCACATCAGGCAGAGGGAATAAAAACTGCCTGGGCACTGCAGAGGTGATGAATTGCAGAAACATGACAAGTCTTTTCAGTTTTATATAGATCCGTATGTTCAAGTTCAAGGAGAGTTTTCGGCACTACGCTAAAAAAGAGAGCAGAAATACAACATACAGAGTTAGCATGAGTTTAAAGAGAGAGATGATTTTGCACTATTTTACAAGCAAAAGGGAGCTGAAATCAATGGGACCCTACATCTAGAACAAAGGACCCAAAGTGTCCTAATGTTGGTTAAATGCAATAAGGCTGTTATGCATTGATTAATCAATGCATATCTTTATTGACATTTGAGACTTACTGTAATATCATGTTTTAGCAAATGATATCCGAGACAAATCCTGCAATGGAAATACAAGGTAGATATAAATTAATCACATTCAAAGGTGTAAATTCAAATTGGGATTCTGCTGTGCTGAATTGCCAAAGCAAACAGGAGCAAGTCCTAGACACAGTGGGTAAGAACAATGTCATTGACAGACTACAAGTGTTGCACAGTTCAGCCTATCAAAATCAATAGAAATTTTTTATTAACACAGCAGATAGCGCTCATAATAGTGATGCAGCTGCAACCCAGAGAGATCATGGCAGAACATAAAAAGCAACCCCTGCAGCTACTCAGGCCAATAAAGAACCTCAGAGGCTCATACCAATAATCCATGACTGTCACAGCCTCCCCTGGAAGACGGACTTTGTCTTCTATACACACAGACAGAGCATGTTTTCTGTGGGCATGGCTATTTTTGTACCAGTGTAAATACTGCCTTTCTTCTGGTTAACTTGTGGACATTCTGTACTCTTATCCATTAACAGTGATGGGAACAGTAATGAATGATTCAGAGGTCACCTTAGCACTAATATGAATTTAAAATAAGTGGGTGAACTAAAATGTAATAGAATACCAGCTGTGTAGACGAAATATCTATAGGGAATTGTGGTAGTATTATCCACAGCAGGTCACCATTAAGAAATTCAATCATCTCTGGGCATATGGAATAATGAAATTTCCCCCCTTAAATCTAATGATCTTGCTGAACTGAGCTAACATCCCCAGTTACTAATGTGGGAATTGCACTTCCAAGATTAGTCCAATAGCAAGTGCTGGTGAAGGAGAAGCATGGTTTGCTCAGGGATCTGCTTCTTGATGCCTGTTTTCAGATCTAAACTTAATATACTTCCCTTTATGCTTTCTCTCCAGCTGGGCAACAAAGCAACCTCATTACTAGTCAAAATATGAGACTTAGGAACAGGAATGTCTGTAGCAATTTTTGCATTGTGTCACCGGGCCATATGCTGGCTAAAGCCATAAAAATGTAGAATAAGCTGCCACATGATTGACAGCCGAAGAGAGATTCTGAATTGGAGTTGAGGGGGGGCAGGATAGCTCAGTGGTTTGAGCATTGGCCTGCTAAGCCCAAGGTTGTGAGCTCAATCCTGAGGGGGCCATTTGGGGAACTGGGGCAAAAAATCTGAGGATTGGTCTTGCTTTGAGTAGGGGGTTGGACTTGAGGTTCCCTTCTAACCCTAATATTCTGTGATTCTTTGGGTCTATTTTCAGACTGGTGCATGTGGAAATGGGAATGTTGGGTGGTTATTTTACATACCTACAATAAGTTTCTTTTGGGGGTTATAGGCAGTTCAGCTGAAACCCACATGCCCAATAGAGAGATATCTCTTTAAGATATCTCTGACAAGAGTGAGAAAGAGTTGTGTCTAGGTCACTGTTCCAGTTGGGATCCACTGCTAAAGGACCTCTCGCCAGCCTAAGGGGAGGATCCACAGGACCTGGATGCCAAATGATTCCAGGGGACAACTAATGAGATAACAGGGACAGGAGTGAGATCAAAGGGTCAAATGAAGGGAACTTGATGAGGACACCAAGCAGAGAACCCTGGGCAGTGCCCACTGCTTCTCAAAGGCATCAAGGGAGCCAGCAGAAGCCACCCAGAGGAACTCTGCCCAGATGCGTGAGTGGACAGAGGATCAGAAATAGGCCTAGGAGTCACAGGAGACCCCATCAGCCAACTTCCTCTCTCTGGTTTTATAGCTGGCCATTTTAGCCAGGGGCTAGGAGGAGGTTGACTAGAAGGTCCTGTGAGTTTGTGGGGCCATGGATAGGGAGTGCACAGACAAGAAGGTGAGGGGAAAAGTGCACCCAAAAACATAACAGGATATCTAAGAGGAGCTGGAATAGGGGCTGCAACCTGGTGCACTCCAGGTAAATATGCGCCAGGGTCTCCCTCATGCCGCAGAAGGGGCAGGTGTCTGGGACGGGGGAGAACCATGCCAACTACATGTCCATGCTCACAGCTCCGTGAAGGAGCCACCGATATCCCCGTCGGGCCTCGGGACCAGTTGTATCTAGATAGCAGTTGCTAGACAGATGCATAATTAGCTCTCCACACTCAGAAGTTTCTGGAGTTGGGTGTGGTAGTTTTGGGGGTGCTCAGTAGGTTCCCTGTTGCTGGACTCAGACTTCATGAAGGCAAATAGACACGGCAGCTGCTTTGCAAAAAACACATGCCCTGTGTGGGTTAGGAGAAACTGAACCACAGAAGCAGAAAGCCAGCTGTTTTCCCCTAACTCTGAAGCATTTTCCAGCAGGGATTTTTAAAAACTTATATACTTAACTGAGTGGTTGGTTAATTGGTTAGCTGATGGGTTAACAGTGATTTCAGCAGAGGAGGAAGAAGAGGCTTCATGGATTCTAGCTGAAGATTTCTACAAGCAAGTGAAGGGAAGATGTTGTTATGGTGCTTTTGTCTCAGCAGACTGTACAGATTTTGGTAATCAAAGCCTGTAACTAAGACTCAAGTTAATTCAACCTAAGCTTTTGGGAACTCTGAGTTTCTTCTCATTGTATTTCTGCGGGGACTGACCTGTTTAGATTTAATTTGTTTTCTTTCTTTATGTTTATGTATAAATGTGAAAATAATGTATGTGGATTATAAAGTAGCCATGTTATGTTGTAAAAATTGAGTTCTGATTATTATGTTTCTTTATCACAAGATTTAATAAAATTGATACTTAAGAATTAAGTTCATTGCCTTTATTTTATTTATTTATTTGTTTGTTTGTTTCACTTGATTGTGGGGAGGTTGATCCTATGCAACTCTTGCTGAAAATCCTCAGTCACTGAATTCTGGGTCTTCGGGTGCTTTTCCACGGGAGTTAAGGGGAGTTTAGACACTGGAAAGGGGCACCCAAAGGTTACACAGCCAACCTTTCCCAAGACTTGCAAATAGTGGTTATGAATATTAGACTCATTACAAGAACCCCTGGGGGAAAAATAAGAAGGGAGATGAGGTTAGAGCTGCACAAGACAAAGGAAGGTTATTAGTGGGCAGGGGGAAGGAGTTTAAATAATACTTTGTCTGGTCAGCCACACTTAAAAGAGGTGGGAAAAAGTGGGAATTAAAATAGCAACTAAGAGGCTAGTAGTTCTACCTTAAAGGGAGGGAAACAATGTAATTAAGATGGAGACAGTATTTAAGGGTACAACCACACTACTCACCAGATCGGCGGGTAGCGATTGATATATTGGAGATCGATTTATCGTGTCTTGTCTAGACTTGATAAATCGATCCCCGAACGCACTCCCCGTTGACTCTGGAACTCCGTCAGGGTGAGTGGCAGAAGCTGAGTCGATGGGGGAGCCGTGGCCATCGATCCCACACTGTGAGGACAGGAGGTAAGTCAAAATAAGATACATCGACTTCAGCTACTCTATTCTCATAGCTGAAGTTGTGTATCTTACATTGAGTCCCTGCTCTGCTCCAAGTGTAGACCAGACCTTCATTTAGATTGTCATTAGCAAAGGCATGCAGTAGCTCACAACCTGGACCACTCATGAACAGCATGCAGGTTATATCCTGAGTGTTGGTATATAGCTACAGCCCTCGTCCAGCAACTCTGACTGCAGCAGCCTATCAGCAACACACCAGCTACACTCTGAGTTCCCAAGGACCCTGCTTACTACTTATATGTAAATTGAGATAAACCCACATTTCTTTGTTTAACAACTTCTGCCTACTCAGGACTAGGTGGTTTGAACATGTGCAACCATCATCATACCGGGGAAATTCATAACTTTACATATAATGTTGCTACATGATATTATTGACCAGTAAGGTATATTTTGTACAAAGATTATTACAATAGTGTACAGGGGAACATTCAGCCACAGGGAAGCCCCAAGGAAGCAAGAGTTGGATTACTTTGCTCCCTCGTCCCTTCTGTGATACCATGAAGGATGATGATGAAAAAAAATGGGGATTGCAGTGACTAATAGTGGGTGAGTTGTGGAGAATACCCACTGCTGTTGTGTGGACTCTTCTGTCACAGCCACTAGGATAGAAGCACCAAACAAGGGGGGAGGGATAGCTCAGTGGCTTGAGCATTAGTCTACTTAACCCAGAGTTGTGAGCTCATTCCTTGAGAGGTCCACTTAGGGATCTGGGGCAAAAATCAGTACTTGATCCTGCTAGTGAAGGTAGGGGGCTGGACTCAATGACTTTTCAAGGTCCTTTCCAGTTCTAGGCAATAGGATATCTCCACCACAAGTGGAAAGCACAGGTGTTCTATCAACATCTGGCTGGTTCCTCTGTCTCTCTTGTTTCTTTTCAATTGTAAAAGCAGCAGAGAATCCTG
>NC_133769.1:113100226-113104081 GCF_003597395.2 Chelonoidis abingdonii
TCTTAAAACCTGATTGATTTTTCCTTGTTTTTAGATCCAAGGGGATTGGATCTGGACTCACCAGGAATTGGTGGGGGAAAGGAGGGGCGATGGTTAAATTCTCCTTGTGTTAAGATCCAAGGGGTTGGATCGGTGTTCACCAGGAACTTGGTGAAAAAGTCTCTCAAGGCTACCCTGGGAGGGAAAGGTTTTGGGAGGAAAGGGGATGTTCCAGTTGGAGGATCTGGATGGTGGCAGTGATACCAGATCTAAGCTGGTAATTAAGCTTAGAAGTGTCCATGCAGGTCCCCACATCTGTACCCTAAAGTTCAAGGTGAGGAAGGAACCATGATCACATGGCTCTGTATCCATGATGCTCCCTCAATGGGTCACATTGCACTGGTAAGCAAGTTGTCATTAGCCATGGCATGATGTCATGGGTAGAGAATGCAGTGGCAACTGTATTGCACGCATAGACTGCTCAGGGCAGTGGAAAGACTGGCTGTCAGATACCCTTCCAAAGTTAACTGTGTTGTGCAAGCACTTACCTCAATCAATGCAATAGTCATGAGAATGTTGTTGCTGTAGCATCACAGAGACAGTAGCGATCTGCAGCAAGAAATCTGCTGAGCTTTTAGTACCCTATGTTCACCCACAATGAGACTTCATTGCTTTCAGCTTGACAGGTAGCAAGAAGCAGCCAGGGCCAACAAGGTGCTTTACAAGCTGGATTTGATCCCAGTGGATTAGATCACATGCCAAGGCAACTGTGCATGACAGGGTGTAGCACCTACTTCTGGGGGTTGTCCTTGGTGTACTGCATACCACACTTAGTCACTTTGTTGGCTTGTTGACCATGTACCTGTGACCTCTTTTTCTTTTTTTTGTTCTCTATCCCCCAGTATGTATGTATGGCACTCTAGAGATGGCTGATGTCTTCTCAGATAGCCTTGCTGGTCTGTGTCAGGTGGGACCCAGGAAACTAGTTTCAAATGGATGATCCCAGTCCTGACCCAGGTCTGTGGCATAACTGAGAGTACTTGCCTGAGGCACCATATACCATTCCATGGGGTACACCCTGGATGACTTGGGGGGTACCCTAAATTACATTGTTGAGGTGCAGGGGAATTGACAGGGACATGGCCTCACCTTCTTTTGTGCTCAACAGCCCCTTCACCTCCAAGCTATGCCCCAGTTGTCTACTGATCTATAGCACATTGGTGCTGCCAGAATACTGTAGCTGTATAAGATCAACATATGTTTGAACATGTCTTATGCTTGTATGGTAGCCTGCACGTAATACAATATGAGAGAATATTGCACTGTCTTTCTTTTTTAACTGCATTCCCAAGACCATCATTTTTATATATTTGTATCTATTTAAACCAACACACTTTATCAACAAGTTCAAACATTACTTCCCAGAAAGATAATGGAGCAAATAACTAAGCAATCAGTATGCAAACACCTAGAAGATAATAAGATAAGTAACAGTCATTATGGATTTGTCAAGAACAAATCATGTCAGACCAACCTCCTAGTTTTCTTTGACAGGGTAGCTAGCCTTGTGGATAGGGAGGAAGTGGTAGATGTGGTATATATTGATTTTAGTAAGGCTTTTGATACTGTCTCACGTGACCTTCTCATAAACAACTAAGGGACTACAACCTAGATGGAACTACTGTAAAGTGGGTGCATAACTGGTTGGAAAATCATTCTAAGAGATTGGTTATCAGTGGTTCATAGTCAAGCTGGAAGGGCATATCAAGTGGGGTCCCGCAGGGATCAGTTCTAGGTCTGGTTCTGTTCAAGATCTTCATCAATGATTTAGATAGAGAGTACATTGTTATAGTTTGTGGATAATACCAAGCTCGGAGTGGTTGCAAGTGCTTTGGAGGATAGGATTAAAATTCAAAATAATCTGGACAAACTGGAGAAATGGTCTGAAATAAATAGAATGAAATTCAATAAGGACAAATGCAAAGTATCCCGCTTAGAAAGGAACAGTTGCACACATACAAAATGGGAAATGACTGCCTAGGAAGGAGTACTGCAGAAAGGGATCTGGGAGTCATAGTGGATCACAAGCTAAATATGAGTCAATAGTGTAATGCTATCGCAAAAAAAGCAAACATCATTCCGGGACGTATTAGCAGAAGTGTTGTAAGCAAGACATGAGAAATAATTCTTCTGCTCTACTCCGCGCTGATTAGGCCTCGACTGGAGTATTGTGTCCAGTTCTGGGTGCCACATTTCAGGAAATATGTGGATAAATTGGAGAAGGCCCAGAGAAGAACAGCTAAAATTATTAAAGGTCTAGAAAACATGACCCATGCAGGAAGATTGAAAAAATTGTGTTTGTTTAGTCTGGAGAAGAGAAGACTGAGAGGGACATAAGTTTAAGTACATAAAAGGTTGTTACAAGGATGAGGGAGAAAATTGTTCTCCTTAACATTTACGGATAGGGCAAGAAGCAACGGGCTTAAATTGCAGCAAGGGCAGTTTAGGCTGGACATTAGGAAAAACTTCCTAACTGTCAGGATGGTTAAGCACTGGAATAAATTGCTTAGGGAGGTTGTGGAATCTCCATCATTGGGGATTTTTAAAAGCAGGTTAGACAAACACCTGTCAGGAATCGTACAATATAGTCCAGCCATGAGTACAAGGGACTGGACTAGATGCTCTCTCAAGGTCCCTTCCAGTCCTACGATTCTATGATTATTCTAGTAAGTTTGTCCAGTGAGCTGTGCCAATAGAAACAGTGATTGTTCCAATACTATTTAATTATTATTTTGCAAGCACAGTTATATTACATGTGGTGTATTACTTCCACAGTTCAAAACTATTTATAGGAAAAGCAATAAAACACAGCGAGTCAACTATCATTGTCAAGAAATCTAGAAAAATACTAGCCCTAGGTTACTAGTCTGATATGGTTTTGGAGAGCCCTGGTAAATATTGTAATCTATTTTTCTTTTCTAAATGAAATAATTGAAAGGATCTGTTTTATAATATATGCAGTTTTTATGAGAAACCAATGGCATGAAAACATAATCACCCTGTATGTTATAGAGAGATCAAATAATTCAGTAAATTAGAAAACATATTTACAGTTGTTTTTAATAAAGTGTAAAAAAGACTAAATGTAACATAATCTCAGCATCACTATGATTTTTTCAAAGTGTCCAGCAATTACTTTTGCCAGCTGATTTAACGTAGCCTTTGGAATAAATGGAGTAAATTTAGGGCTTGTCTACGCAGTACAATAATCCACACAATGGGGGTGTGATTTCTAAAGCATACTAATGTGTTGTGCATTATTTGGTCCATATCAACCCTGCCGCTGCACACTAAAGATTCCCTGGTGCACTTTAACTAGACTTAACAAAATTCAGTTTTTATTTTTGCATAATTTCAATGGATAATATTGGTTTATTTTTAAGCAGTTTTTAAGGATTTAAATTTTTTGTTGCACAAAATTATGAATATTAAGCATTTTTATTCATGTAAATGTTCACAGTTTGGGGAAATTATGAGGTGTGGTCAGACAATAATCACTTAATGACTTAAAGGCATTGAGAGTCAACAAGTTAAAGAGTTGTAATTGTTAAAACACACGTTTTCAATATCACATGTTGAAATATAAAGGAGTAAATATCCTTAAGTCAAACTCTAAGTTTTCAAGCAGCATTTTTCTTACTTTGCCTATGTAATAAGCCTCTGTCCCCCAAATCTGGACCTTAGCATCCAAAATCTGGGTGCTTAACATGAAACTCCCCCAAGCTTATTACCAGCTTGGATCTGATATCTCGCTGCCACCAATCAGGATTCTGAGCTCCTGATAAACTCTCCCGGGTCTCCCCCAAACCTTTCCCT
>NC_133769.1:113108159-113133324 GCF_003597395.2 Chelonoidis abingdonii
AACAGTGGACCCTTAGCAGACGTGGGGCGGCTGAAATGCCAAAGGACCAAATGAACGATTATAAAACTGTTTCAAACCAAGGCCAGATACAGAATGAGGATAACCCGGATCACGCCTGTCGGCGGTTCAGAACCAAAATTGGAAACCTGATGGTCATTTCCCAAACATGCCACTATGTTGGGAAGCATTATGACCCACCTGGATATCAGAACCAAGGTTCAATCCTATTGACGAATGCATCTTCTCAGACAATGGAGCAGTTTCTTGGATGGTGTTCTGAGGAATAAACACGGTACATCCTAAGATGGGAAAACCCAAAACTCTCACCAGGCGGGGAGATTGGAGCCCAAATGGCTGGCAGTGGCAGAAATCAAGAAAGCTACTGTGAAGGGAATGAAACCCCAGGGGGCACACCGACAATAAACCCTACAACCGGGGCAACCCAAAAACTCCACTAAACCCAAGGAAAGCCACATACACCCTATCCTCCACCCTCACCAGTCCCAGTAATTCCTCGTGTTATCCTAGACTTGGAATGCTATAAGCCTGTAATGATAGGACATATAAAAGCAACTGCCCCCGAACCCCACCGGGTGCAAGTCATACACCACATCACACCAAAGATCCCCAGCCAGATACCTTCTCAAAATTCCCCTTGGAGCGAAGGAACAATGAAAGCAAAGAAGGTTACCGCGTGGAGAGACACGGGGGCACAAGTGTCAGCTATTCCACCATCCTTCATGGATCCCAGGAACTCATCAACCCAAAGGCCAGTGACCATTTACCCCTTCAGTCACAAGCTGTGGACTTGCCTACAGCTGAACTTGCCTGTCCATTACAAAGGCTTGGTCAGGAATATGTGGACTTTGCAGTCTATTTTGATATTTTTCCGATCCATTCGAAGGTGTGACCTCAGCTCTAGCATATACTGGTCTTCAGGATGTTGTACCCAAGACAGGCTCTTTCAAAATTTCTAAGAAGGTCTCCGTGTCATCACTGCCTTGTAGTTGGGAAACTTCTTGTGCTGTGGAAGAAGTATTGGCGAAGGTTGTTAGAGTGGTTGGGTTTTGTTGCTTAGCGCTGTTCTTAACTCCAGTTCATGCGTTCTCTGTTTGTCCCTCTCTTCACTTTCTTGGTGGTGTTTCTCCCTCTGGAGTTCTATCTGTCTTCTGTGTTCTGCTAGCAACTCATTTTTCTTCTGCTTGCTCTCTGCTATATGTAAAGTAACGCAAAACAAAAGCCACCTTATTTACCTGGTGTGTTTTCTGGGTATTTGACTCTCAATGGAGTGCTATTGTTTAACAAAAGACCCTTAATGTCTGTTTTAATGGTTCTTGCTAAAAATGCAAGCCAAGCTGAGCAGAAGAAAAACAGAAAAAAAATTTTTTCTCTGGCTCCTTTTAAAACCAATCCTTTCTCTCTTCTAAAACCCTTAGCAGAGAAAAAGAAAAATAATATTCCTACTGGCTTCTGGATTCTTACTTCCCACGCCCTAGCCACTCATGTAAATACAAAATACAATATCAACTATTGCTTTCCTTTTGTACTCACACCTGGTAACAAAAGGGTAGAAAGAAGCTTGGAGATAGAAAGAAAATCTCTTCTCTCATTAGCTAGAGAAAACAAACAGACAGAACAAAAACAAACCCCAGAAGTCCCTCCCCACCTCACTTTGAAAAATCCGGTTTCCTGATTGGTCCTCTGGTCAGGTGTTTGGTTCCCTTTGTTAACCCTTTACAGGTAAAAGAAACATTAACCCTTAGCTATCTGTTTATGACAGCCTATCTGCACATTTTGATTATTATTTATGGACATTTTAATTGTTTTGTGTGTGCATGGAGAAATGAATATTAAGCAACATTTACAGATAAAACTCTAATCCTTCCAAGCCTAGCCTTAATGTAGTGTTAAAGCATGCTAGAGAACCTTAAGTGCACACCAGCAGTATCAACATGGATCAATTATTGTGCAACACATTACTTTAGAAATACTTTAGAAATCACACCTCTGCAAAGAACATTACCAATCATTTGGACAGGCCCAAAGAAACAATGCAACAAACTGCTTTGCCAGAACAGGTATGTGGACTCTATACTCTTGGCTTAGTAGTCTGAATCTTTAACAACTAAATTATTTGGCCTGCATTTCCACAGCTGAGATTGCTTCAATATCTATGCATATTGTATGAGCACTGCTTGCAACTGTATCACTGTTAACTGAGATCTAGTCACATTTCACAAACTAAGCAGGGTTGGATCTGGTGGACTGATATGGATGAGAGACCTCGAAGGTAAACGCAGGGTGCTACAGTAAGGTTATTGCTAGCATTTCTGTAGTCAAGCCAGCACTGATATAAAGCCACGGAATGGTGTTAAGGCTCACTGGGTTGTGTTGAAATTTAAAGTCTTGACCACTTTTTTCATGGAATATCCCAGGGAAGCATTAGAAAGAATGTGGGTGTCTTTCCTTGGTACTATGCCAAAGTTTAAATCACCTTTTGCCTATCTAATTCTCTTACACTTTCAGTTGGATAAAACTTTCCCATTTTTTGTCTTAAATAATTGCATAGTTTGATGCCGTAAAATAATTGCTGCATTATACCACAGAGGCAGTAGCATTTCAAGGATGAGTGAAGTGATTCCCATGTTTCTGGTATACAAAGACTGCAAAGTGCTTTGAAATACCTTTGTATAAAAGGAACTATATAAATAATAATTACAAATAAGCTAATATCAGAACTAGGGCTGTTAAGCAATTAAAAAAATTAATTGTGATTAATTATAGAATAGAATACCAGAGTTGGAAGGGACCTCAGGAGGTCATCTAGTCCAAACCCCTGCTCAAATCAAAGCAAGACCAATCCCTAGACAGATTTTTGCCCCAGATGGCCTCCTCAAGAATTGAGCTCCCAGCCTTGGATTTAGTAGGCCAATGCTCAAACCATTGAGCTATCCTTCTCCCCAAAAGGTCATGAAGTCCAGCCCCCTGCTTTCAATAGCAGGACCAAGTACTGATTGTGCCCCAGATCCCTAAGTGGCCCCCTCAAGGACTGAACTCACCACCTCAGGGTTTAGCAGGCCAATGCTCAAGCCACTGATTATTAAACACAATTAAATAATAATAGAATACCATTTATTTAATATTTTTGATGTTTTCTACATTTTCAAATCTATTGATTTCAATTACAACACAGAATTCAAAGTGTACAGTACTCACTTTATTTTTATTACAAGTATTTGCACTGTAAAGAAACAAAAGAAATAGTATTTTTCAATTCACCTAATACAAGTACTATAATGAAATCTCCTTATCATGAAAGTTCAACTTACAGATGTAGAATCCTGTACAAAAAAACTACATTCAAAGATAAAACAATGTAAAATTGCAAGCCTGCAAGTCCACTCAGTCCTACTTCTTGTTCAGCCAATTGCTCAGACAAACACATTTGCAGGAGATAATGCTGCCTGCTTCTTGTCTGCAATTTCAACTGAAAGTGTGGACAGGTGTTCTCATGGCAGTGTTGTACATGGCATCACAAGATATTTAGGTGCCAGATGCGTCAAAGATTCATATGTCCCATCATGCTTCAACCACCATTCCAGAAGACATGCATCCATGTTGCTTGATAACAATCCAAAATAGTGTGAACCAATGCATGTTAATTTTCATCCTCTGAGTCAGATGCCACCAGCAGAAGGTTGATTTTCTTTTTGGTGGTTCGGGTTCTGTAGTTTCCACATCAGAGTGTTGCTCTTTTAAGATTTGTAAAAGCATGCTCCACACCTCGTCCCTCTCAGATTTTGGAAGTCACTTCAGATTCTTATACCTTGTTTGTCTTAGTGATTGTCTTAGCGATTGGCTTAACAAGAAGTAGGACTGAGTGGACTTGTAGGCTCAGAAATTTTACATTGTTTTGTTTTTGACTGTAGTTATGTAATAAAAAAGATCTACATTTGTAAGTTGCACTTTCATGGCCAAGAGATTGCACTACAGTACTTGTATGAGGTGAATTGAAAAATGGGGTCTAAATTAGCTGTTACCCCTCAAGAAAGAGATCTTGGAGTCATTATGGATAGTTCTGTGACATCATCCACTCAATGTGCAGCCGCAGTCAAAAAAGCTAACAGAATGTTGGGAATCATCAAGAAAGGGATAGATAATAAGACAGAAAATATCATATTGCCTCTGTATAAATCCATGGTACAGCCACACCTTGAATACTGCATGCAGATGTGGTCACCCCATCTAAAAAAAAGATATCTTGGAATTGGAAAAGGTTCAGAAAAGGGCAACAAAAATTATTAGAGGTATAGAACGGCTTTCCTATGAGGAGAGATTAATAAGACAGGGACTTTTCAGCTTGGAAAAGAGATGACTAAGGGGGGATATGATAGAGGTCTATAAAATCATGAGTGCTATAGAGAAAGTAAATAAGCAAGAGTTATTTACTCCTTCTCATAGTATAAGAGCAAGGGGCCACCAAATGAAATTAATAGGTAGCAGGTTTAAAACAAACACAAGAAAGTATTTTTTCATGCAACACAGTGTCAACTTCTGGAACTCCTTGCCAGAAGGTTTTGTGAAGGCCAATACTATAATGGGGTTCAAAAGGGAGCTAGATAGATTCATGGAAGATAGGTCCATCAATTGCTATTAGCCAGGATGGGCAGGAATGTTGTCCCTAGCCTCTTTTTGCCAGAAGCTGGGACTGGGTGACAGGGCATGGATCACTTGATGATAATCTGTCTGTTCATTCCCTTTGGGGCACCTGCCCTTGGCCAATGTCAGAGGACAGGATACTGGGCTTGATGGATCTTTGGTCTGACCCAATATGGCTGTTCTTATGTTTTGTTTATCATTTTTATAGTGCAAATATTTGTAATAACAAATAATATACAGTTTGATTTCATTTACAACACAGAATACAATATATATGAAAATGTAGGAAAAAATCCAAAATATTTAGTAAATTTCAATTGGCATTTTATTGTTTAACTGCCTGATTAAAACTGTGATTAATCACACCTAATTTTTTTGAGTTAATTGCAAGAGTTAACTGTGATTAATCAACAGCCCTAAATAGAACCTTTTGTTCCAAACCAACTCCCCACTTAGAAACTTCATGGCTCAGACAAAATAGAAACTGGATCCAAACTGTCTTGGGTTTTGGTTTTGAACCAAAGTAACAATAATAATGGACTTGATCTTACAGGTCTGTCATAAACATTAACTGACTTCAACGGCAAGGCTTGCTTGAGTGAGGACTATAGGATTGTCCCCTTTATTATAGATAATATACGGTCCGAGTAGCTTTGCAACAACTTTTCAAAGGAAAAAAAAGGCTGAGATATTTGTAATGCTTGATCATCACTAACATTGGCCTTCGCTTTAATATTAAGCTGATTTCTAGATCTCTCATACTAGCATTTTGTGCTCTGAGTATTCTGGAACAAGGAAAGCAGTCTATTTGAATGTACTCCTATCTAAGGGTACGTCTACACTGCACGATTATTTCGAATTAGCTTAAACCGATATTACAAAACAGATCTAATAAAATCGGTTTAGCGCGTCCACAGTGGGATCCGAAATCGATGTTGCGTCATGGTCCAAAGCTACATCGATTTCAGGAGCGGTGCACGTGGGTGCTGTTTCCTCAGCTATCCCATAGTTCCCATTCCGTGTTGAGAGCACAGTGCCTGATGGGGCAGAAAAACTGCCCCGGGTGGTGCTGGGTACAGCCTCACCCCTCCCTTTGTGAAGGCAGCAGACAACCCTTTGGCGCCTTTTTCGCGGAGTGCAATGAGCAAACGCCATAGCACAGCAATCTTTCCCTTTTTTTCAATGGTGGTGGGGGGAATAAATGAGGAGCTGTTCCCTGAACCACGCAGACAGTGTGTTTGAACTACAGACATTGGAGCTAGCCAAGAATGCAAATAATTTTCAGAGACTGCTGTGGACTGTGGGATAGCTGGAGTCCTCAGTACCCCCTCCCTCCCTTCATGAGCGTCCATTTGAGTCTCTGGCTTCCCGTTACGCTTGTCACACAGCGCTGTGTTACCTGGAGCAAACGCTTTGGCATTTCGTGTTCTGTAATGGAGCTGGATACAACAGATTGTCTCCCCATACAGCGATCAGACCTAGTATCTCCCGTACGGTCTATGCTGGAGCTCTTTTTCGATTTCAAACTGCATCGCCAGCCATGCTGATCAGATCTCCACGCTGAACAAGCAGGAAATGTAATTCAAAAGTTCGCGGGCTTTTCCTGTTTACCTGCCCGCTGCATCCGAGTTCAGATTGCTGTCCAGAGCAGTCAGTGCTGCACTCTGGGATGCCACCCGGAGGCCAATAGTCGATTTCTGTCCATGAACCTAATCTGGAGTTATCACTATTGAATTTAGCGCTACTCCTCTCGTTTGGGGGAGTTCCGAAATCGATTAAGGAGCCGTTTAACTCGATATTAATGATGACGTCGTGTGAACGGATACAGCGTTAAATCGGTATATCGGCCATTAAACCGATTTAAAGTCGCAGTGTAGACCTGGCCTAAGGCCAAATGGAGACTGCTGGCACTTTCCTTTAAAAGAAGGGTTTTATTTGAGTTGCCAGGGAGGAGGAAAGGAATGAAGGATCCGAAAGTTTTCAGAGAATTCACTGAGAAACCATAAGGGACGTGCCAGACACTTAGGTGGCCTGGGAAATGGGGAACTATTAATGGGTCATGGGATAAGTGTGAGAAGGAAGACTGTTGATAAAGGGTTTCAAATAGCTTCAGATAAACATATACTATTAGGATGGGGAATAATCTCCTAAAGGAATTAGTAGACACCCCACCCCATCCCCACCTTCCACACTGCTTGGGACTTTCAAATGAGATTGGAGAAAGCATGAGGGAAAAGGCAGTACAGGGAATGATCCTGAACTGGCAGGAAGCTGGAATGGAAGAGTTAGAAAAGACCCTACTGTGATATCAGACTTCTTTGATTCTGAGTTTTATCCTGGCTCATAGGGTTTCATTCCCAAATCTTTGCTTTTGTTTCATTTTAAATGATCAGTAATAGAGCATATGAAAACTAAACCTTAACAAAAAACAGGAAGAGTGAACTGCAGAAAGGCCTTAAATGAAAAGCAAAGATGCTTGTTACTACTGTGTCCAATTATTGCTGCAAAGGCTACAAAAAGAAGAAAATCTACCCGAGCAGAAGCATGAGACTGACTTCTCAGAGCGACTTGTCAGAAGATATGATAATAGACGACAGTGGTGATTACTATGACAAGAATGGCTTGTCTGTGTTTGAAAAGGAAGGTCAAAACAAAAGTATTAAAAAGTCAGACTAAACTTTTTTTCCTTGACAGGAAAATGTATCTGAAGTGAAAGAATGTCCAAGGATGAGTTTGGAATGAAAAGCAGTGAAGTGTGGCTTTCTGGGAGTTGTAACCGTGACTATCAAGAAGGACTGCAAATGATTCTTACTCACACACTGGGTTTTATCAGATTTCAAGGATAAAGTGAGGGAAACCTTTAGGTTATAGCCTTCAAAAATGCCAAATCAGCAAGCGGATCATCCAAACAACAAGGATTAAAGACCGCAGAACATAGTGATTTGATTGTGAATACCGAAGGCCAACATCTTCAAAAGTATCCACTTAATTGAATGCCTCAACTTTTGGGTTCCCAACTTGAGACTCCCGAGGCCTAGTTTTTGTAGGTGCTGAGCACCAACAAATCTTACTACCTTGATCTGTATGCAAGCATTTCAGGCACCAAAATTAAGTAGACCCTCAAAAATGTGAGCCTTAACTATTTCCAAGCAGACAAGCCTCCGTATATCACTTACATTCCCAAGGTATTGCTCCTGAAGCCCATACAAACACAAGTCATTTGAACTTGGTAGCAAGTTGTCCTGCAAAATGGATCATGAATTTATTCATTCTCCTTAATGTCTTTGGTGACTTTAAGATGAAACCTTACTTTTTTAAATAACCAATTTATATTTCTAATTAGAACTTGGTCTATTTAATGCTGCAGTATAACATGAAAATGAGGCTTTATTAAATTCATCACTTGCTAAGGAAAAGTATTATTCAGGAAGTATTAAGGAGTCCTTAGCTGTAATTTCTTATTATTGAAATTAAATGTGGTAGTCCCTGGAGGTAAAGCCTTGTGAAAGTTTGTTGTTGAAAATTTTAAAACTTTTTGATTTTTAACACAAATTTTCTCTGGTGTCTCTGATAATCAAAAAGCTTACAATGTGGATAGTCTTTGGTACACTATACTTTTCCGGTGGCATTTTTCATTTTCATGCTTAGAAATCTAATATTCATTTTGTTTAATTTTGAATTTGATGTTCTCTCACTTACAGACCAATGTCAAAAAATAAAAGACCTGTACTTGTTTTGTTTTAGTGCAATCTCTTTCACCTATGGCCAGCTTAGTGTTCAGTAAGGAATATGTAACACACAGAAGAAAAACTGGCTTTAAACCAACAGTGTTTTTAATAAAGTTATTTAAGTTCAACTCCATATTCTTTAACGGTACAATTCCAAGCAGCTGTTTTACTGCAGATAGAGTGAATGGGAGACACTTCTGATGCTCAGCTCTGTGGGGAAGAAAGGGAGGGTATTTAAAGTGTTGAGCATCAAATAATTTCATTCACAATATTACTAAAAACGCATAGGCGAGAGAAACAAGAAATGGTAAGCCAAATCATACTTGTCTGCCAGTGCCAATTCAGGGATGTGACATCCGCTATTACAACTACATGAAATTCTTGCCATGTTTTAGGGAACAGATCAGAGAAATGTTCAATACAATTATTGATTATGAATATTTAATAAAGAAAGGAAAAGGGGAAAAACAAAACAGAAGCAAGAAATAAACAATGGTTACTTCAGTCACAATCTCTTCTGTATGTCTCTCTGTGGGAAGTTTTCAACAAAGGTTACACTTCTAAGAGTGGGCTCGCTTCTGGTGAGAACAGCCTTCTCAAGTCAAGGTAAGACCAAAGTATGTAGTGAGTGATATCTCAGTGTTTCATAGAAAACTAAAACAGTTTATAGCTGGGAAAGGGAATTTCATGTAAGAGTTCGTAAATCATGGCCTTTTTTATTTATTTATACTATTTACATTTTATAAATGAGCAGAGGTAAGTGACTAAATCCTATGTAACTGAAGAAAGTATTTAACTCAGATACTTAAAAAGAAGAAGCACTCTTGAGGCAGGCAAATTAATGAATATTAAGAATCTTAAACTCAAATTAAATCCCACTATTTTCTCTCTGTTCTCCAAGGTTAATTGAGTATTTCTGGAGAGAGAACACAGTCTAAACAATGTGGTGTTTAATAGGAGCTGTTAGTACCTTAAATCACAATAGCATTTCAATATTCCATTAATAGCATTACAAGAAGAGTTTAAATCTTATCCCTTGACAGTGGTTTTGCAAATGCCATCTCACCAATGATGTTGAAGTCTCAGTGATGTCATGTTGCAGAAGCAGTACTGAGTTTTTAATTCTTGCTGCTATCATGGCTTCTTTGTTCTCTACCCTTTTCCTGTCGTTGGCTTGCATGCAGAGATGACCAGGCTGAGTTCAGATTTATACTCTGCTCTTCTCCTTCCATAGTTTCACTTCTTCTATATGGCAAGACAGGTGATTAGCAATGTTCAACTAAACATGTCCAGATGAGTGAGCCAGTGATTCTATTGTTTGTGGCTGGTGTCCACACTGTGCATTGTCTCTCATCTTCCTGTGGTATAAAAGATGATAGCATCTGCCATGCAATGTTCTGAAATGTTTCAATGTGAACCATTGTTTCCAGGATAGGCTAAAGCCTAGTAGTTCTTTTGTGCGGTTGGCAATCAGGTGTTTGTTTGGGACATTAGCATTATCCAAGGAGTCTTTTCAGTGTGCCTCAGGATTGAATGAAAACATGTTAAGAGCTTTAAATTGATCCCAAAAAGATTTCAGATGTGACTTCAGAAAGTTCTGGAGGTCCTAATGAATTGGTAAATTCAAGTTGCCCATGGTTCGATTGTACTCCCTCTGGATTTTGGAGGGGTGGGGTTGAAATATGTTCCAGAGTGGGCAACCACTGAATGGTGTTGATTTTAATGTTCCAGGTTATGATTTTCATTGTGTTATTAAGCTGCGACTCCAAAGGCTTCACCAAGGCTCTTACCAGCCTGAATTATAATGCAGGGTGACTCTGACACACTCCCAGTCCCAGACTTTCCCCACAGAAATGTATGTCCTCTATTGCCCAGGCTTGTCCTGGACAATTCAAATTTATATAGGCCTGTTATTTAATCAATGGAAATATTATGCACACATTTTGTTATCCCAAATGGAGTTTCCCAAACACTTCACTTACACACACTGGATTAGATAAACAATAAAACAAGTGTATTCACTACAAAGAGAAAGATGTTTAAGTGAATACAGGTAATAAGGCATGAAAGTCAGACATGGTTACAAGAAAAATAAAGATAAAATGCAACTGGTACTTAATTTAACAAGCTTTGTTAAACTCAAAGCAAAGTTTTTATCACCACATACTCTCAACAGTTCTACTTCTCAAGCCAAGATCCCTTCTTCTGTTTAATGACTGCTTTCTTTTCTCCTTCTTGTGCAGTGAATCAATCAACAGAGAGACAGAAGGGAGAAGGGGGTAAATAGGGGTGCCTACCCCTTCTTTTTATAGTCCTGTCCCGCTTGGAGAAGCATTTCCAGCTAGGAACCTGGCAGCAAGCAGTCTGTGTGAATGGGAGCTCTGTGCTGTTTCTTTGCTACTCTAGATTTTTCCCCTGTCCCCTTTCCTGCAAAAGAATGGCCCCTTAGCTGGTAATGGCCCATTGGCCTTGTTTACATGTGGCTGAGGCATTAGCTTGCCCTTTGTCTCTGAGAAACTGATTTGGCCACTCTGCAGACTTGGGCATGGGTTAGTTACACCATACAGTGAAATCTTACGTATTTATATATAACGTAGCCACACATATTTTACCAGGACAATTATGACCACCAAATTATGAGTTTTCAAATGATACCTCACAAGGTATATATGGTACAAAGATTATTACAGTAG
The DNA here is from genome assembly GCF_003597395.2 of Chelonoidis abingdonii. Taxonomy (NCBI): domain Eukaryota; kingdom Metazoa; phylum Chordata; order Testudines; family Testudinidae; genus Chelonoidis; species Chelonoidis abingdonii. Next base: position 113,119,240 of record NC_133769.1, read on the forward strand.
TAGACACAGCATTATATACTGTCGCAGATGCACCTCTCTCAAGGACTTGACAGGATCCATATATAAGCTTCTGTCATCATTTTATTGAGTCTTTACCTTAATTGGATGCACTCTGCTAATACATATAGCAACAGGGCTGCCAATCATCAACTTAAGGTCACGTTGCTTGGTCTGTGTGGCAGGAAATTCAAAGAACAACTTCAGAGTTTTAATTCTTTAATATTTTTTCAGTTCATTTTCTGAAAAATCCCATTACAAGAGATTCCACTTTTAGCAACCTGGATGTTAACAGCTTGCAGTTAACAGAAAATTTTTGTTGGGAACCAATTCTGTCCCATTGACTTTAAAGTTAATTCAATTTGGATATTGGTAATGGCATGTCACTTATTAGCAACATTTTTTGGAAGAAAGACTCCAACTGCAGGTAGGTTTGCAGGGCTGCAGAGATAGCGAAGGATGTGACCTAGCACACATTGATCTACCTATGTGGAGGTGTGCCATCCTGAAAAATCCACTTTCTGTGGAGCGTTTAATGCTGCAACACTTCTTAGTTCTAAGTAGAAGTGCCTGACGTTTCTTTTAAATATTACAAAAGTCAAACAAAGGATTTTTTTTAAATGAAACTGATTATCATTTTTGAAACTTCAGAAAACTTTTGTCTTGGTCAACTCAGTCTGCTGCTAGAATGTATATATGTAACTTTTTTTTGGAAAATTTTGAAACTGCCAAACATTTTTGAAGACCAAACTTTGGTGACAAATTTCACTGTAAAAAAAAAAGTTAAAAATTGACCACCCACTGTCCCTGGGGCTCTCTCAAGTCTATTAAGTGTCCTGTCTTCTGCTGCTTTCTGCATTGCTCCTGGAGAGCTGAGAGACAATCTGGGCTGTCTCTCTATGATTAGGACTGCTCTATTTGGATATTTCTAGTTTGAAGTCCTCCAGGACTCAGACATAGTTTAGAGCATAATTCCCCAAACTACTCATGGCCATAGACTTGGAGCAATGGCTAGTAGGATTGCCAGTTTTGGTTGGACATATTCCTGGAGGTTTCATCACATGATATAATCTTTAATTTCTGGGGACTCCAGGATAGTCCTCAAGGGTTGACAACCATAATGGCTAGAGTGACACTGGGTAGTGCTTTTTGTTCTATACAGATATTGCTGCCGGAAGGGCCATGCCCTGCCCCTGGAATGGACACTGCCAAACACCCAGACAGTTTTCATATGGTAATTCCAATGACCTAGATCATTCTGTCCTATGTGATAGAACTCACCGGATTCTATGGGGATCCCCTTTTTGGAGTACACACTCATGTACTGTTCAATTAGATGGGCAGAGTTTTTGTCTCCAAATCCATGTAACAGGCCTCAGTGCCTATGCCTAAATCTGGCAGGTCTCTAGGGATCTGCATAAAGTTCCTCTGTCTCTACACTGACTTTGGCTCTCCAGTAGGCCTTTACCCCTACCCTCTCTAGCTCCATTGCCACATGAGTCCATTTGAACTGCATTAACAAGGACTTCCTGGGCCTGCAGGACCTTTTTGGAGAGAAGAGCTTCACAGAAAATAGTACCTAGACTGTTATTGCTGATTTAGAATCTCCAGGAGGAGGAGAAGGACAATTTGCCATGCCCTGTCTGTGTGGACCCAGGATGGCAAAGCACTCTGTGTATTGTCTAGGAGGAGATTGCAGTGTGGAGTCAGCTACCACTGCTCCTTCCTGCATGGGAGAGGAGAGATCCACATACAGATTTTGGACAGGGCCAATGATCTGGACCTATGTTTGTAATCTCTGAGTAAATTTGAAAGTTTAGAACTATTTTGGGGGAGGGAAACGTTCCCATTATTAAAGCCTTGTCTAGCCATCTACATGGCCATCAATCCACCAAACAGTTACCATTCTGTTATGATCACAGCTTTCAAATGGTTCTGCACCCTAAAAATAATGATGACTGCAGTCCAATTCTGAATAAGTAATGAAGATGTTACCCTGTAAACACAGGCTAAAAGAACAGCAGCAGCGGAGAGTAACTGCTGTTAAATGGGAAACTAGTGCAGCAAGTGACCACGAGAGGTAGATGCCATGTAGTGAAGAACAAACATTCATCTCAACATGCAATGGCAGAAGACAAATGTGGTTTTATTCTTCTTGGAAAAGAAAAAATTCCTCCCCTTTTTTACTGGTAGAATAGATTATAAATCACTCTAAATCAAGTGAATACTTGGCATTCTTATTTTCTCCACAGATGGTGAAACCGTTTATTTGTAGATGGTTTTATTTACTTTTTCAGGTTGCAGTTACAGTAGCAAAACTTACAAAGAGACAAATTTATTTAATTCTGTTCCTGAAACAAACTGGAGGGGGAAAATCCTCACTATCAGTTGTTACATTTCTTTTCCGTTAACAGATTGCCATTAGGCTTGTCTCTGGCAATTGTCATAAAAGAGACACAAAATTCTGATCTCCGAGGAACTTCCAAAGTTGGTAAAATGTCAAACACTAAATGGGGAAGGTGGTGAAGAAAGATGACAAAAACTGGTTTCATATTGGTTAGGGTTTTTTGCTTTGTATATTATTACCAAAATTCTGGCTTGTTCTATACAATAGGTTATGGACTTTTTACAGAGCATGAAATATGCAGTGTTGTTGTAGCCATGTTGATCCCATGATATTAGAAAGAAAAGGTGGGTGAGATAGTATCTTTCTTTGAAGCAACTTCTGTTGGCGAAAGAGACAAGCTCAGAAGAAGAGCTCTGTGTAACTTGACAGCATATCTCTCTGACAAACAGCAGTTGGTCCAGTAAAAGATATTGCCTCACCTCTTTGTCTTACAAGGATGGTCCACTCTAATTCCTCTTGAAAAATGGACATGTTTGATTATTACATGAATACAAAAAGTTGTATATTATATGCAAGAATGCACACTCTACACTTATTTTTTCTGTTTTTTTTAATTAATGGATGAAAATTATAACACTTGAAAATGAATGGAAAGTTTGTTTTTAAATACAAACTCCTATCTCACTGTGTTTCTCAGACATAAATTATAGAATAATCTTGTCTTTATGTTCTATGAATGTATATTGAGACTTGCAGTAGTGGCTATGGCAAGTAACAAATTGTGAGGACCCCGACCCAGCATTTTTCATATTGAAACTGAAGGACACAACACACAGTTGTGTTGGGAATAAAGAGCACTTGTTCATGGAAAAGCATTTTCAGATTGATGGCTTTTCCTGGGCAATACAGTGGTCTATAATAACTGGGTAGGCACTGCATTTGTGAGGATTACCCAGGCTTGTCAAATTCCCCTTTGGGGCATACATTTTCAAGAGCTTTAATTCCTCAAAACCAATGTAAATATGCACAGAAGGCGGGGTGGGAAGCCCTATTAGGACAGATATACAAATGTTGGGCTATTAAGTAGGTAACAGCTATACAGAGTCAGTCCCAGGAAGAAGGAATATTGTTCCCCAAAGAGAGGGAGACTGAGTGAGAAATGAGGCAAGGAGGTGTGGTCTATGAATGAAGAGCATGTAGAGTGGAACTGTGATTCAAGTTTTACCATGTATCACAATGAATAAGCGATCATACATGTCAAGGAAAAAAGCCTCATGGCAAACTTTTCAATGGGACTTTGGAACACAACCTTCATTGATTTTCAATAGAATTTAGGGTACATTTTTCAAAAAGCACCCACGTCCCATTGAAAGTTGATGAAGATCATGCCATTAAGACACTTTTAAAAATTTTACCCCACATGTTTTCAAACTGTTCAAGTGCAGGGGATTTTTTCCATACTCTTTCCAAGGCAGCCAACTAATAATGAGCAAGATTGAAATGAAACCCCACACACTGGTGTAAATATCTCACATTGTACCTTTTGCAGTGTGCTCTGTGTTCATATAGTATGGGAGTGGTTACTCCTGCATCCCCCGTGGTGTAAAAGGGGCATGTGTGGCATCACAACTCTGAGGCCAGCATAGAGCACAAAAGTGCCGGCATGTCAATGATGCCACAAGTTTATTTGCTACTCCTGTTTCTGGCACAATGTGCCATCCAACCTCATAAAGATTCTTTGGCTGAGCCAGTAAGTCCTGGTAGGATGACATCTATCACAGTGATGTCAATAAGTGGCATCAATTGTATGTCACTAATAGTACGGTGCAGTAGGACAATGTCAGGACTCAGAAATCCCCTGTAATTGGGTGGCTTCTGCCAGTCGTCTAGATGAGCATAGCCCCAAGAGAATCAGTAGGCACAGAACTATAAAAATGCAGAATTGAGATGAAAGGATTGCAAATACCAGGGTGTGTTAGCTAACGATAAGCAGCAAACACCAATGGTGCTACAAAATCCATTCCTTATTAATCAAGGGCATAGGTAACTGAAGGACATAAATCTACACCGTGTAGAGGTCAAGCATAGGAGTTTATTACACATGGCGCTGGTGGAGTGTCACCTTGCTTATTAGGCTCAGAGACACTGTCAATCAATTGATTACAATAGAATATATAGATTTTCCATGGGCGAGGGGAAATGACGGAGTAGGCAGTTCCACATCCCGGGATAGGTTTTGCAGCAAGACAAGATAGCACATTAGCCAATGGTTAACAGGTTACATAATGTCTCTGCCCATGGTCTTAAGTTAGCAAGTTAACATTTAATTAATACTTTGATGAAATGTTATTAGTATAAAATAGATAGGTTGAATTCTGATTTGGGGTCCATAGGAATGGAGCAACTCCTTTGATTGTCCAACAAGTACATTCCTAGGGGTTAAAGCAAAGAAGTGGTGAAAGTATATGGCAATAAAGATTGTCCCCTTTATGTCTTAAGGCAGAGCATTGGTCCCTGGGAAGGGAGGTGGAAGGATGCCATATCTTATACTGACATGTGCCAACTTTTCATAACTCAAGGTGGATCTATGGGAAGAACGTTTCTCTACAGAAGCGACTAACACAATAACAACAGGAATCCTTTGTTCAGTCTGAAACATTGGATAAGACACAATTATTTAGTTCTTAGCTCCGACACCTGGCAATGTGCTGACCAGCCCTACTTTAGCAAAACAAGATTATCTGTTTACCCCAGCTTTCTCTTAGCTGATCACTATTTGCTAGGCCTCTGGTCTCTTGACCAAACTCTGGACTTTGGGTCTGGAAAAGAGCTAGCGCAATCCATATACCAGGTTGTTATATAAAATGCACATGGATTTTAACCCTTCAGTAAATTTTTTATTGGCAGGGGATGAAGGAAGGGCAAGGGTTAAAAACAATAGCTATTGAATATTGTTTTAATAAGTAGTTTTGTACCATGACAAAATCTGTCTACTTTTAATAAAGAGACAAGGTGGAGGATGTATCATCTTTGATTGGACCAACTTCCATTGGTGAGAGAGACAAGCTTTTGAGCTACACAGAGCTATTCTTCAGGTCTGTGTGGCTCAAAAATTTGTCTGTCACCAACAGAAGGTCCAATCAAAGATATTACCTTATCCACCTTATCTCTGTAATGTCCTGGGACTGACAGGGCTACAACAACACTGCATACATTTAATAAAGTGAGCTAAATGAGCTGCTGTTCCAAACTCAGTGTTTCCTTTATTAAATCAATTCTTACATTTTGGGGGGGTAGCTAAAGTCTCCCCCCAAGATCCCAGTTACCTATGCCTATATTAATGTATCACAACAGCAAAAGGGAAAGTGGGGAGCTGATGCAAGAATGTAGCACAGGTTGGCATAGGTATTAATGACAATATCACATGGCCTGAGCTTTGCTGTTGTGGCCCGAAGTGAAGAGCCATTGTCATCATGAATCCCAGCAAAGCAATCACACCTTCTCTTGTCTGAGTGGGTAAAAAGATATAAGAAAGCTGCAGAGAGCAAGAGTGATGAAGGATGGGAGTACAGGGGTGCACTGTGTTGATTGCTGGAGGTAAGATGCTAAGCAATTCTTGCCTAGCATATGGTGACATAAGATGTTAATCTAACATTATAGTTGGAGAAAGAAAATTGTCCAGTTGATTACATAAATGAATTCAGACTTATCAGTTCTAATCAACCTCTTTCCAGAAGAGCGGTCATCACACTTCTAAGTAATCACTCTGACCAGAGAAAGAAAAATGTCATTCAATGCCTAATCCATTCAACACCCAAGTGTTCTGTTCTCCCAGAAAATTAGCTTACTTTCAATATATAAAGGCAGCAGCTATTATTTGAAGGGGGGAGATATATCTCCAACCTTCTCCTGTTATCTCGAAGAATATAGAGAGAGCGGACTTTAGAGTGATTCTTAGTTACACAATGGCAATTTTGAACATCGTCGATGAGATTGAAAACAGATTCTGTCCTGACTTGTTAGTTGTTGAAAGTGGTTATCTAGTGATGGCTATCACAAACCTACCGAAGGAAATGTTCCCAGGCAAATTAGGAATCCTACTTTAGAAATAAGGGACCATATACAGCATTATCCTATGGCCTCTTTGTGCCAGTTAGGCTGGTGCAAACAGGGCAGAGGGCAAGCATATTACTTCCTCCTCTGGTACCAGAAGGACTCTGAAACACCTCCACAAGGGCCCCATTTGCAGAGGGCATTCTGGAGTGGGAAGGGGCATGACTGAAGTGTCCTCTCTGATAGTGACTCCCTGTAGTGATTCATAAACATCCTCTTTCTTCAGTACTGGTAACAAGACAAACTTGCAGTTGTGTTATGTGTATCACTGAGAGCAGCTAGCATCTTTCACCATGAGCGTTTGGCTTGCCCAGCACCTGATGTATTTATGTACACCAGTCTGCTTTCTTAAGAGTCTGGTAGAATCTATCTGCTTCTAGTTCCAGCCTGTTATCCACTTTTCCCAGCATGGAGTTTTACTCCAGAATCAGGGGGCTTCCTGACTTAGACCTCAGACAGTCTGAGGCATAAAATACTACTTTTCCCCACTGGCATTTCAATTTTGTTTTCCCGCCTACAATATAATAATAAATACATATTGTTCAATATTGAGCTAGCTTACCTTTACTGAGCTTAGTTTCAAGTCAGTTTTATATGCACTTCTGCCAAAGCTATGAGAGAGCTGTAAGGACAATGAGATCTGTCTCCTGTTAAGTTGTTTTATGGCCGCTGAGCAGCTAGTATAATCATGTAAAATAGGGCTGTGAACCTCAATGAAAAATATGCCATAGTGTACTTCCATCTTCTCTGTATGATAGAGAAATGCATATACAATATCCATGCTTCATTTGAAGCTTATCCTTTATTGCTACCATTTAATGTCCTTAGATTCTCATTTATTCCAACATAGGTTTTTGACAGGGTATTTAATGCTGGGTTCATTAAGAAACAGATCTTTATATGTACAGTTAAAAAGAAGCATTTGGATTACTTTGGTTTTAGAGTTGGAAGTCCATTTATCATTTCTGTGAGAAATTTTAAATGGTAAGCAGCTGAAAAGTGTATTCTCTCCATGAAAACCATAAGTAGTAGTTATTAGCATTACAATCGTAGAACTTAAAGACAATAGCATTGTGTTGAAATGTTAGTGTAATAGGTTAAATGCAATTTTTTGTTTGTTTGTCAAAAGAACATGTAATTGCAAAATAATGAATTCCAGTAAAGTGATTTTCATGTGAATATACAAGGTCATGAAAAGAATAATTTGGAAAGACTTCTTAATTACCTTAACTTTACATTTAGAAATGATTGGCGTGCATACTAAATCCATTCCATATGCTCAGGTATTTATTTTAGCTAAGATCAACTGGACTCAGGCTACCTTGTAATGTTTACATTGCAAAGTGGAGTCAGGTAAAGGTTAGTTTCGTTTATGAAGCTACCAGTCCTTGCAACAAAAGGATTCCGTCATGGTACCGGGCAATATATTTGTTCCTCCTTGTTTAGTGTGAGGTTTCTACAGCACATAGCGTGTTTGTTTTGCTTGCATAGGCAAGTCCAGTAGACAGCTGTCATGCACCTGAGAAATTATTCAAAAATAGGCTCAAGCAAATGAACCAACTTTACTAGGTATGATCAGCTTCTAAAAACCTGTACCACAGCTGCAAAAACAGATTGTCTTCCTAGATCTAATTGCTTACATATTCAGTTAGTCTTACAAGTTCCATTTATCTGTAAAATGTACCATCTGGTGACTCCCAAAACACATTACAACCACCTCTCAGACAAAAATATTCACTCTACCCATATTACGGAAAGATTGCCATCATCAAACATTATTCAATAGTTAACTTACTAAAGTGTCTATAACTTTAACCTCTCCAGTAACTTTACAACACTGCCAGCAGAGGTAGTATGGCTGGCTGGCTGCTTTCTGATTTCTTTGTGGATTTGCTCTGGATTCTACCAGTATTGAAAATATGAAGCAAATGTCTGTCCTACCTCATCCTGAGTCCTCTGGTGTTTTAAAAAATCCAAAAGCCAATTATCTATAAGTCGGGCCACATAACAGTAGGATACTCTCAGTTTTGAAGCCTATGAATCCCAAATGTGGATATTAAAGGAACAGAATAATAAAAAGTGCTCCATTGTCTCCTCTGATCCAGAACAGGCTTCCCAGGGGTAGCCTTTATCTATTATGTGCTTCCCGGACAAGTTACCTCTAGCATACAATTTACCACAAAATACCTGCTTCCGTTTATCCCTATAGTTGAAGCTATCTCTGTTATTTCAAAGGGCCAACAATGCCCCACTGTGACAACTGGGAAATTCAGTACTGCTAATTGGCATTCTGAAAAATTTTCCTCAAGCATCCTCTTGTATATTGCTCTCTTAAAATGTGAGCCTCCTTGCTGGAATACCATTCCCTGAATCTGCCAATGGGAAATGTATTTTAAAGCAAGTGTATATAAGAGGGGTTAGTCTGTTGCAGGGAAAAAGTACCATCAAGAAAGCTTCAGTAATACCATCCCCTAAACCCCTTCTTTAACTGGCATGGAGACTATGCTTCTCTTCACTAGGTTACATTTATTGCCCTGAAGCACCTGAAAAAAATAACTCTGTCAATCAGACCAACAATTTTCCAAGGGGAGGATACACATGCCACATAAATGCAAATCCCCTTTTCTGCCAAAACAAACAAAAAAAAATCAAAAGGCCTTCATAAAAGGAAGATCCCAATGGGCCTCTAGTCAAGGAATCATTAAAAGCACATGAAAGAATCATAGAGAGGGGATTCATAAACCTCTGATAACATTCTGCTGTCAAACTGTCTTCCCACAGAGAAGTTCCATTCTTGAGTTTCAAGATAGCTGCACAAACCTCCATTTCTTCTGTTGGTCCCATAGATGAGTCCCGTTCTTCATCTGCCAATGTTGGAACAGCTGCAATACTATCCAAAACTTTCTGCTGCGGGAAAGGAGAAATCATTTGTCCCTGAAAGAGCTCACTTAATATTCTTGAACTATCTTCAAAATGTCAGCAGAGGCCGTATGGACCAACCCAGAGCTAGGCTCCTGTAATCCCACCATATTCTGCTTCAGTCTCTTTTCCTTACATCCTGACCCCATAAATATATGAGAGGAGGGTCCCCCACCTTTTGTCCTAAAGTCCTTTGCAAATTTTACTGATACCAGTTTTCTCCTTTCATTTCCTTCTTAACTTCCTCTAAGACTCTTATTTCTAAGCATTCCCAGTATGCGGACAACTATGAAGATCTCTCGAAGGACTCTGCAATGCAAAATAATGCTTGTAATCAGAGCTACACAGATGCCCTGAAAGGAACAGAGAGAAGACACCACAATTCTCTTTGTTAGTTCCCACCATTCCATGACACGTAAAATTCCCAGACTGTTTCTGATTCCATAAAGATATCTTCAACCTTTCTAATTGCCGCTGCTTTATGAAGTAAAACAGTGTTTTGTTTCTAATAATCATGACGAAAAGTCACTGCTCCAGACTCCCTGAGTTCAGTTTGGATAGTCACAGAGGTGCAAGTAAGCTAGAATGTTCCAGTACAGTGTACCGGCAGGAGCCAGTATGCCGTGACAGACTGAACTGGCATCCCCGGAGGTATTTAAAGGGCCCAAGGCTCCAATCACTGTGGGGAGCCCCGAGCCCTTTAAAGCACTGGTGGAGCTCCGGCAGCGGGGCATGGGTGGTGCTTTAAAGAGCCGGGGCTCCCCACAGTGGCCGGAGCTCCAGGCCCTTTAAATCTCCACGCGAACCCAGCTGCCAGAGCCCCAGCGGCAGCAGGGCTCTGGTGGCGCTTTAAAGGGCCCAATGCTCCCTGCAGCATCGGAGCTACGGGCCCTTTAAATCCCCACCCAAGTCTCCTTTCCTGTCTGATATTGAGAAACTTTTCTGTTCCTGAAGTTGAGCACATCAAAACCTGCTCCCCAGCTACAGGGTCTGCCATACTTACAGCAGCTGGAGTCCCAGGCCCTTTATTTTGCCCCGGGGCTCCCAGCCGCCTCTGCAGCTGGGAGCTCTAGGGTGATTTAAAGGCCATGAGGCTCCAGCTGTGGTTGAAAGGCTCTGCCTCTTCTGGTTGAGGCCACGCCTCTTACAGTTGAGGCTACACCCCTACTCAGGACTCCAGCATACCAGTAAGTCCTTTAAGTTACTTTCACCCGCGGGTGGTCAGCAAACTCTGCAGGCTGCACTGTATGTTGTTGTATCACTGAGGTAGCTTTCACATCTACCCTGTCCAATCAACTACCCAAATCTGCTCTAAAAATGTAAATACCCCCTTCTTCCTTAAATGAGGATGCACACAAACATCCTTTAACCAGGTAACATCATGCACTGCTTGTAAGTTTCATCTGCTCATAACCCTTGAGGTTGCTTTGCTCTGTCAGTCACTGCAGTTAAACAATTAACATCCATAATAAAAGCAACTGTTGAGGTGTCAACAATAAAGGAGCAAACTGTAAAAAGATCTTTCCTCAGCTTCTGATAATGTGGGCCATAGAAGCTGACAACACTACCTCACAGCCAAATATCAAAAAGGAACTAGTAAACCCTGTCCCAGCTGCAGTTCTGCCACCCTCTGCATCAATACCGCCGTAGTATAAAACAATATCTCTACTCCATTCTAAGTATCTGGCCCAGTGCACCAAAAAGATGGGCCTCTCCTCCAATCCCTCTGAGCTCTTGTAACATCACACCTAGAACACAGTCTTGCTTCCTGGAGCCCCACTATCCTACCATTCCAAAATCAAAGATCTTCTGCCATTGGCACACACTCAGGATGGAAAGCACACTCCAAGTTGCAATTTTCAGTACCATCTATATGAAAGCTCCAGGTCCAAGTCCTCATAGGTACTTGTTATCACTGCCTTGTCACTGCTACTAAACCCTTTGACTTATCCCTGTCCCACACTCTTTTCTTTAGCCACTTTTCCCTTGTTCATTACCCCCAACTGGTAGGCCTCTTGAGTCCCCAGATCCCAACTCTCATGTTGTTTCTGAAGCTGCCCAAGCCCATTAACCCCTGGGTTAATGAGTGTATTTGTAACACGTCCTTCGGCTCCTCTCTCTCTTCTCCCTCATCCACAACAGCTCCTAGTACAGAAAACCTGTTATCTGTTTGAACTGCGAAAATGCGGTGTGGTTCAGACAGTTGTAGGCCACCCTCAGTTACTATGATCCAGCAGACTCCTGGGATCCTTTTTCCCTATCTGATGTTGAGAAACTTTTCTGTTCCTGAAGTTGAGCACATCAAAACCTGCTCTCCAACTACAGGGTCTGCCATACCCACAGCTTCCAAATCCTCCCCGGTGACTGGGATTCTTATATAACCAATTGTGCCTCTGGATGTTCCTTACTCAGTTTCTCTTTCTGACACTCTCCATCTCAAATAGTCTCCCTCCACCTTACTAGTACTCTTGTCCCCATCTGTATTGTCCTGGCTCTCAGTGGTTACCACTCATTTCCTCACCCTGACCCCTTCCCAATTCTGTATCAGCAAAGGACAAGGGCTGTCCTTCCCCCAAAGTAAGAGGCCCTGTCACTCAAAATGGGGCTTTCATCAGTCCTTCCAGGGCTGCTCAGAACCCTCTAACCCCATCAGGCTCAGAGGAGGAAGAATGTCCCTTTGAGGCTAGGAAGGATGTTTTCCCCTATTGTTACACACCTCCGGGCTCTGCCTATAAACGTGTTCACTTTTCCCACACATTGCCTCTAATAAAATCCCTGCAGTCTTGAGTGCATTAGAACCACAGCACATGCACTTCCTCACACCACAGCCCACACTAAAATGTTCTGTAGAGTCACAAGTAAAACAGTACAGTAACCCAAATAAAATATATTGGGCAGACGTTGCACTGTATTACTACTGAATGAGTTCAGTAGTGCCTTTATATTCACCATTCCAAATCCTAAATGGATCATATACTTTTACTGGAGGGTGCATGCTTTAGCATCACATACAACCCTAAGCAGAATATGTATATTTTCGTTAATAGTAGGCTTAATAGTAGGTTGAACTGGAGAAACAGCTACTATATCATCTCAGTCCTCCTAATTCCAATCCATTCCTAGAAAAATTCCACCTCATCAAAGTTGCTGCTGACTGGCAGGTATATCACCGCTTCCAGTTGAGCAGGCAAAAATCTGAATATTTAAACAAGAGTCCCAACAACAAAAATCCTAGTGGGACATTTGACAATGTCTCGTGTGTAGCCCAGTCGAATAACATGTCTCTGCCAAGGCATCCTAGGATAGTGGTTCTGTTGTGAGGAGTACAATCCTGATTGGTTGTGACTGCTGCATAGGATTTCTTCCTGGGCGATTCCTCAGGAATCCCAAAGCCAGAAACAGACACCTCAGGACCTTCCTTATTGTCACTGTTCCTCAGTTGCTCACTCACAAGAGGCCTTGGTGCTCTCTCATCAGCACTAGGGCTTCCCTTTGTGTTGCTGAGACCCTCGTGGTCAAGAAAAATGAAAGACCACACTTCAGAATCTAAAAAATGTCTTTTTGGCCACTCTTCCCTCTGGTTGACTCAGACCCCTAATAATTCCCTGAATGGAGTTGCTTAAAGTGAACAGAGTTACTCCCCTGTCTGCTTAGAGGGAATGCCACAGATGTGGCTATTAAACTACCTTTGCCTCTATGTTTCTGATACAGCCTGAATGCGGCAAATCTGCAATGTAGAGTCTGAAATGGCGGACACATCCTGCAAACCATTTCCCAGAGTAAGAGGACAGAGATCCATCCCCACCCACACCAGTGGCTGCCTCTGACAGTCGCTCCTCCACAGTAGGTTTCTGCAAAGCAAACGTTTCCTTTTTGAACACATATTCCTACGCTTGTCCCTTCACTCCAAATCCTTCTCTATCCCATAATATAGTTCCCAAGTCACTTACCCCACTGGCTCCTTCAGCCTGGGGGCACAGGCACCACAGGAACAAGACCCATAGCATCTGCTAACAGTACCTCAGAATCCACCTGTCTGTGCACAGTAATTTCTGCATCAATCTCCTAACAAACTCCTTCACCATCACGTCCAGAGAGCTTACTGGAAAAACAAAGCCTCCTTCAGCCCCACCATCTGAGGCAACAACCATCTTGGCAGGAAGAGGTGGTGATAACACACTCTCTCACTCTTTTCTTCCTGAAGGAAGAGGCGAGACTTAATATTTCTGTTTTAATGTTTGGACTGGTGGACTTAAACTTTTCCTGAGCTGGATCGGGACCGATTATTTTTGGCTTAAACCAGTGATTGGCAAAATCTTTGATGAGGACTGCATTCATAGTTTAGTAAATAACCTTATACCACCAACTGGCATACTCCATTTTAGTAAAAGTCTGAGTCTCCTCCACTCTGCTTGATTTTTACTAACTAGTAGGCTTTTCACAGTCCATATATTTCTGTTAGTCCATTTGGTTACAGATCTTGGGAGCTGAATTTAGGATCCAAGTGGCATGACATGTGTCTTAGCTTGACACCCAGTGCTGCAAATTAATCTGTAAATATCTACTCTTCGATTCATGCCGACCTCATCAAGAGAGCTTTAAACTAGGAAGTTGGGGGAGATGGTTGGGAGATGTTCAGGAGATCTCCACGCCGGAATTTAACCTGGAGAGGAAAGTAAACGAAGTGGGAGGGGATACCCTTGTGGACC